>NW_026867603.1:0-140000 GCF_020745735.1 Hemiscyllium ocellatum
CCAGTGTTATACAGGGACAGACCTGTCCCCACCGGTACTTTACCCCAATGTTATACAGGGACAGACCTGTCCCCCACCAGTACGGTACCCCAGTGTTATACAGGGACAGACCTGTCCCCCACGAGTCCTGTACCCCAGTGTTATACAGGGACAGACCTGTCCCCACCAGTACTGTACACCAGTGTTATACAGGGACAGACCCGTCCCCACCAGTACTGTACCCCAGTGTTATACAGGGACAGATCTGTCCCCACCAGTACTGTACCCTGGTGTTATTCAGGGACAGACCCTTCCCCACCAGTACTGTATCCCAGTGTTATACAGTGACAAACCCGTCCCCACCAGTACTGTACCCCAGTGTTATACAGTGACAGACCCGTCCCACCAGTACTGTACCCCAGTGTTATACAGGGACAGACCTGTCCCCCACCAGTACTGTACCCCAGTGTTATACAGTGACAGACCCGTCCCCACCAGTACTGTACCCCAGTGTTATACAGGGACAGACCGTCCCCACCAGTACTGTACCCCAGTGTTAAACAGGGACAGACCAGTCCCCACCAGTACTGTACCCCAGTGTTATACAGTGACAGACCTGTCCCCACCAGTACTGTACTCCGGTGTTATACAGGGACAGACCTGTCCCCACCAGTACTGGACACCAGTGTTATACTGGGACAGACCTGCCCCCCACCAGTACGGTACCCCAGTGTTATACAGGGACAGACCTGTCCCCACCGGTACTTTACCCCAATGTTATACAGGGACAGACCTGTCCCCCACCAGTACGGTACCCCAGTGTTATACAGGGACAGACCTGTCCCCCACGAGTCCTGTACCCCAGTGTTATACAGGGACAGACCTGTCCCCACCAGTACTGTACACCAGTGTTATACAGGGACAGACCCGTCCCCACCAGTACTGTACCCCAGTGTTATACAGGGACAGATCTGTCCCACCAGTACTGTACCCTGGTGTTATTCAGGGACAGACCCTTCCCCACCAGTACTGTATCCCAGTGTTATACAGTGACAAACCCGTCCCCACCAGTACTGTACCCCAGTGTTATACAGTGACAGACCCGTCCCCACCAGTACTGTACCCCAGTGTTATACAGGGACAGACCTGTCCCCACCAGTACTGTACCCCAGTGTTATACAGTGACAGACCCGTCCCCACCAGTACTGTACCCCAGTGTTATACAGTGACAGACCCGTCCCCACCAGTACTGTACCCCAGTGTTATACAGGGACAGACCTGTCCCCCCAGTACTGTACCCCAGTGTTATACAGTGACACACCTGTCTCCACCAGTACTGTACACCAGTGCTTTACAGGGACAGACCGGTCCCCACCAGTACTGTACCCCAGCGTTATACTGTGACAGACCTGTCCCGACCAGTACTGAACCCCAGTGTAATACAGTGACAGAACTGTCCCCACCAGTACTGTACCCCAGTGTTATACAGCGACAGACCCGTCCCCACCAGTACTGTACCACACTGTTATACAGTGACAGACCCGTCCCCACCAGTACTGTACCCCAGTGTTATACAGTGACAGACCGTCCCCACCAGTACTGTACCCCAGTGTTATACAGGGACAGACCCGTCCCCACCAGTACTGTACCCCAGTGTTATACAGGGACAGACCCGTCCCCACCAGTACTGTACCCCAGTGTTATACAGGGACAGACCTGTCCCCACCAGTACTGCACCCCAGTGTTAGACAGTGACAGACCCGTCCCCACTAGTACTGAACCCCAGTGTAATACAGTGACAGACCCGTCCCCACCAGTACTGTACCCCACTGTTATACAGGGACAGACCTGTCCCCACCAGTACTGTACCCCAGTGTTATACAGGGACAGACCTGTCCCCACCAGTACTGTACCCCAGTGTTATACAGGGACAGACCCGTCCCCACCAGTACTGTAACCCAGTGTTATACAGGGACAGACCCGTCCCCACCAGTACTGTACCCCAGTGTTATACAGGGACAGACCTGTCCCCACCAGTACTGTACCCCAGTGTTATACAGGGACAGACCCGTCCCCACCAGTACTGTACCCCAGTGTTACACAGGAACAGACCTGTCCCGACCAGTACTGTACCCAGTGTTATACAGGGACAGACCCGTCCCCACCAGTACTGTACCCCAGCGCTATACAGGGACAGACCTGTCCCCACCAGTACTGCACCCCAGTGTTATACAGTGACAGACCGTCCCCACCAGTACTGTACACCAGTGTTATACAGGGACAGACCTGTCCCCACCAGTACTGTACCCCACTGTTATACAGGGACAGACCCGTCCCCACCAGTACTGTACCCCAGTGTTATACAGGGACAGACCCGTCCCCACCAGTACTGTACCCCACTGTTATACAGGGACAGACCCGTCCCCACCAGTACTGTACCCCACTGTTATACAGGGACAGACCCGTCCCCACCAGTACTGTACCCCAGTGTTATACTGGGACAGACCCGTCCCCACCAGTAATGTACCCCACTGTTATACAGGGACAGACCCGTCCCCACCAGTACTGTACCCCACTGTTATACAGGGACAGACCTGTCCCCACCAGTACTGTACCCCAGTGTTATACAGGGACAGACCTGTCCCCACCAGTACTGTACCCCAGTGTTATACAGTGACAGACCCGTCCCCACCAGTAATGTACCCCACTGTTATACAGGGACAGACCGTCCCCACCAGTACTGTACCCCACTGTTATACAGGACAGACCCGTCCCCACCAGTTCTGTACCCCAGCGTTGTACTGGGACAGACCTGTCCCCACCAGTACTGTACCCCAGTGTTATACAGTGACAGACCTGTCCCCACCAGTACTGTACCCCAGTGTTATACAGTGACAGACCTGTCCCCACCAGTACTGTACCCCAGTGTTATACAGTGACAGACCTGTCCCCCACCAGTACTGTACCCCAGTGTTTTACAGGGACAGACCTGTCCCCCACCAGTACTGTACCCCAGTGTTATACAGGGACAGACCTGTCCCCACCAGTACTGTACCCCAGTGTTATACACTGACAGACCTGTCCCCACCAGTACTGTACCCCAGTGTTATACAGGGACAGACCTGTCCCCACCACTACTGTACCCCAGTGCTTTACAGGGACAGACCCGTCCCCACCAGTACGGTACCCCAGTGTTACACAGTGACAGACCTGTCCCGACCAGTACTGAACCCCAGTGTAATACAGTGACAGACCTGTCCCCACCAGTACTGGACCCCAGTGTTATACAGCGACAGACCCGTCCCCACCAGTAGTGTACCCCAGTGTTATACAGCGACAGACCCGTCCCCACCAGTACTGTACCCCACTGTTATACAGGGACAGACCCGTCCCCACCAGTACTGTACCCCAGTGTTATACAGGGACAGACCCGTCCCCACCAGTACTGTACCCCAGTGTTATACAGGGACAGACCCGTCCCCACCAGTACTGTACCCCAGTGTTATACAGTGACAGACCCGTCCCCACCAGTACTGCAACCCAGTGTTCCACAGGGACAGACCTGTCCCCACCAGTACTGTACCACAGTGTTATACAGGGACAGACCCATCCCCACCAGTACTGTACCCCAGCGCTATACAGGGACAGACCTGTCCGCACCAGTACTGCACCCCAGTGTTATACAGGGACAGACCGGCCCCCACCAGTACTGTATCCACTGTTATACAGTGACAGACCCGTCCCCACCAGTACTGTACCCCAGTGTTATACAGGGACAGACACGTCCCAACCAGTACTGTACCCCAGTGTTATACAGTGACAGACCTGTCCCCACCAGTACTGTACCCCAGTGTTATACAGGGACAGACCGTCCCCACCAGTACTGTACCCCAGTGTTATGAAGTGACAGATCTGTCCCCACCAGTACTGTACCCCAGTGTTACAAGTGACAGACCGGTACCCACCAGTACTGAACCACAGTGTAATACAGCAGCAGACCTGTCCCCACCAGTACTGTACCCCAGTGATTATACAGGGACAGACCCGTCCCCACCAGTACTGTACCCCAGTGTTATACAGGGACAGACCTGTCCCCACCAGTACTGTACCCCAGTGTTGAACAGGGACAGACCCGTCCCACCAGTACTGTACCCTAGTGTTATACAGTGACAGACCTGTCCCCAACAGTACTGTAACCCAGTGTTATACAGTGACAGATCTGTCCCCACCAGTACTGTACCCCAGTGTTATACAGGGACAGACCTGTCCCCCACCAGTACGGTACCCCAGTGTTATACAGGGACAGACCTGTCCCCACCAGTACTGTACACCAGTGTTATGCTGCAACAGACCTGTCCCCCAGCAGTACGGTACCCCAGTGTTATACAGGGAGAGACCTGTCCCCACCAGTAATTTACCCCAGTGTTTACAGGGACAGACCTGTCCCCACCAGTACTGTACCCCACTGTTATACAGGGACAGACCCGTCCCCACCAGTACTGTACCCCACTGTTATACAGGGACAGACCCGTCCCCCACGAGTACTGTACACCAGTGTTATACAGCGACAGACCTGTCCCCACCAGTACTGTACCCCAGTGTTATACAGGACAGACCCGTCCCCACCAGTACTGTACCCACTGTTATACAGGGACAGACCCGTCCCCACCAGTACTGTACCCCAGTGTTATACAGGGACAGACCCGCCCCCACCAGTACTGTACCCCAATGTTATACAGGGACAGACCCGTCCCCACCAGTACTGTACCCCAGCGTTATACTGGGACAGACCTGTCCCCACCAGTACTGTACCCCAGTGTTATACAGTGACAGACCTGTCCCCACCAGTACTGTACCCAGTGTTATACAGTGACAGACCCGTCCCCCACCAGTACTGTACCCCAGTGTTTTACAGGGACAGACCTGTCCCCCACCAGTACTGTACCCCAGTGTTATACAGGGACAGACCTGTTCCCCACCAGTACTGTACCCCAGTGTTATACACTGACAGACCTGTCCCCACCAGTACTGTACCCCAGTGTTATACAGGGACAGACCTGTCCCCACCAGTACTGTACCCCAGTGCTTTACAGGGACAGACCTGTCCCCACCAGTACGGTACCCCAGTGTTATACAGTGACAGACCTGTCCCGACCAGTACTGAACCCCAGTGTAATACAGTGACAGACCTGTCCCCACCAGTACTGGACCCCAGTGTTATACAGCGACAGACCCGTCCCCACCAGTACTGTACCCCAGTGTTATACAGCGACAGACCCGTCCCCACCAGTACTGTACCCCACTGTTATACAGGGACAGACCCGTCCCCACCAGTACTGTACCCCAGTGTTATACAGCGATAGACCCGACCCCACCAGTACTGCACCCCAGTGTTATACAGGGACAGACCTGTCCCCCACCAGTACTGCACCCCACTGTTATACAGGGACAGACCCGTCCCCACCAGTACTGTACCCCAGTGTTATATAGGGACAGACCCGTCCCCACCAGTACTGTACCCCAGTGTTATACAGGGACAGACCTGTCCCCACCAGTACTGTTACCAGTGTTATACAGGGACAGACCCGTCCCCACCAGTACTGCACCCCAGTGTTATACAGGGACAGACCCGTCCCCACCAGTACTGTACCCCAGTGTTATACAGCGACAGACCCGTCCCCACCAGTACTGTACCCGAGTGTTCCACAGGGACAGACCTGTCCCCACCAGTACTGTACCACAGTGTTATTCAGGGACAGACCCATCCCCCACCAGTACTGTACCCCAGTGTTATACAGGGACTGCCCTGTCCCCACCAGTACTGTACCCCAGTGTTATACAGGGACAGACCTGTCCCCACCAGTACTGTACCCCAGTGTTATACACTGACAGACCTGTCCCCACCAGTACTGGACCCCAGTGTTATACAGGGACAGACCTGTCCCCACCAGTACTGTACCCCAGTGCTTTACAGGGACAGACCTGTCCCCACCAGTACGGTACCCCAGTGTTATACAGTGACAGACCTGTCCCGACCAGTACTGAACCCCAGTGTAATACAGTGACAGACCTGTCCCCACCAGTACTGGACCCCAGTGTTATACAGCGACAGACCCGTCCCCACCAGTACTGTACCCCAGTGTTATACAGCGACAGACCCGTCCCCACCAGTACTGTACCCCACTGTCATACAGGGACAGACCCGTCCCCACCAGTACTGTACCCCAGTGTTATACAGCGACAGACCCGTCCCCACCAGTACTGCACCCCAGTGTTATACAGGGACAGACCTGTCCCCCACCAGTACTGCACCCCAGTGTTATACAGGGACAGACCCGTCCCCACCAGTACTGTACCCCAGTGTTATACACTGACAGACCTGTCCCCACCAGTACTGTACCCCAGTGTTATACAGGGACAGACCTGTCCCCACCAGTACTGTACCCCAGTGCTTTACAGGGACAGACCTGTCCCCACCAGTACGGTACCCCAGTGTTATACAGTGACAGACCTGTCCCGACCAGTACTGAACCCCAGTGTAATACAGTGACAGACCTGTCCCCACCAGTACTGGACCCCAGTGTTCCACAGGGACAGACCCGTCCCCACCAGTACTGTACCCCAGTGTTATACAGCGACAGACCCGTCCCCACCAGTACTGCACCCCAGTGTTATACAGGGACAGACCTGTCCCCCACCAGTACTGCACCCCAGTGTTATACAGGGACAGACCCGTCCCCACCAGTACTGTACCCCAGTGTTATATAGGGACAGACCCGTCCCCACCAGTACTGTACCCCAGTGTTATACAGGGACAGACCTGTCCCCACCAGTACTGTTACCAGTGTTATACAGGGACAGACCCGTCCCCACCAGTACTGCACCCCAGTGTTATACAGGGACAGACCCGTCCCCACCAGTACTGTACCCCAGTGTTATACAGCGACAGACCCGTCCCCACCAGTACTGTACCCGAGTGTTATACAGTGACAGACCCGTCCCCACCAGTACTGTACCCCAGTGTTATATAGGGACAGACCCGTCCCCACCAGTACTGTACCCCAGTGTTATACAGGGACAGACCTGTCCCCACCAGTACTGTACCCCAGTGTTATACAGTGACAGACCCGTCCCCACCAGTAATGTACCCCACTGTTATACAGGGACAGACCCGTCCCCACCAGTACTGTACCCCACTGTTATACAGGGACAGACCCGTCCCCACCAGTTCTGTACCCCAGCGTTGTACTGGGACAGACCTGTCCCCACCAGTACTGTACCCCAGTGTTATACAGTGACAGACCTGTCCCCACCAGTACTGTACCCCAGTGTTATACAGTGACAGACCTGTCCCCACCAGTACTGTACCCCAGTGTTATACAGTGACAGACCCGTCCCCACCAGTACTGTACCCCAGTGTTTTACAGGGACAGACCTGTCCCCCACCAGTACTGTACCCCAGTGTTATACAGGGACAGACCTGTTCCCCACCAGTACTGTACCCCAGTGTTATACACTGACAGACCTGTCCCCACCAGTACTGTACCCCAGTGTTATACAGGGACAGACCTGTCCCCACCACTACTGTACCCCAGTGCTTTACAGGGACAGACCCGTCCCCACCAGTACGGTACCCCAGTGTTACACAGTGACAGACCTGTCCCGACCAGTACTGAACCCCAGTGTAATACAGTGACAGACCTGTCCCCACCAGTACTGGACCCCAGTGTTATACAGCGACAGACCCGTCCCCACCAGTAGTGTACCCCAGTGTTATACAGCGACAGACCCGTCCCCACCAGTACTGTACCCCACTGTTATACAGGGACAGACCCGTCCCCACCAGTACTGTACCCCAGTGTTATACAGGGACAGACCCGTCCCCACCAGTACTGTACCCCAGTGTTATACAGGGACAGACCCGTCCCCACCAGTACTGTACCCCAGTGTTATACAGTGACAGACCCGTCCCCACCAGTACTGCAACCCAGTGTTCCACAGGGACAGACCTGTCCCCACCAGTACTGTACCACAGTGTTATACAGGGACAGACCCATCCCCACCAGTACTGTACCCCAGCGCTATACAGGGACAGACCTGTCCGCACCAGTACTGTACCCCAGTGTTATACAGGGACAGACACGTCCCAACCAGTACTGTACCCCACTGTTATACAGTGACAGACCCGTCCCCACCAGTACTGTACCCCAGTGTTATACAGGGACAGACACGTCCCAACCAGTACTGTACCCCAGTGTTATACAGTGACAGACCTGTCCCCACCAGTACTGTACCCCAGTGTTATACAGGGACAGACCCGTCCCCACCAGTACTGTACCCCAGTGTTATGAAGTGACAGATCTGTCCCCACCAGTACTGTACCCCAGTGTTACAAAGTGACAGACCGGTACCCACCAGTACTGAACCACAGTGTAATACAGCAGCAGACCTGTCCCCACCAGTACTGTACCCCAGTGATTATACAGGGACAGACCCGTCCCCACCAGTACTGTACCCCAGTGTTATACAGGGACAGACCTGTCCCCACCAGTACTGTACCCCAGTGTTGAACAGGGACAGACCCGTCCCCACCAGTACTGTACCCTAGTGTTATACAGTGACAGACCTGTCCCCAACAGTACTGTAACCCAGTGTTATACAGTGACAGATCTGTCCCCACCAGTACTGTACCCCAGTGTTATACAGGGACAGACCTGTCCCCCACCAGTACGGTACCCCAGTGTTATACAGGGACAGACCTGTCCCCACCAGTACTGTACACCAGTGTTATGCTGCAACAGACCTGTCCCCCAGCAGTACGGTACCCCAGTGTTATACAGGGAGAGACCTGTCCCCACCAGTAATTTACCCCAGTGTTTTACAGGGACAGACCTGTCCCCACCAGTACTGTACCCCACTGTTATACAGGGACAGACCCGTCCCCACCAGTACTGTACCCCACTGTTATACAGGGACAGACCCGTCCCCCACGAGTACTGTACACCAGTGTTATACAGCGACAGACCTGTCCCCACCAGTACTGTACCCCAGTGTTATACAGGGACAGACCCGTCCCCACCAGTACTGTACCCCACTGTTATACAGGGACAGACCCGTCCCCACCAGTACTGTACCCCAGTGTTATACAGGGACAGACCCGCCCCCACCAGTACTGTACCCCACTGTTATACAGGGACAGACCCGTCCCCACCAGTACTGTACCCCAGCGTTATACTGGGACAGACCTGTCCCCACCAGTACTGTACCCCAGTGTTATACAGTGACAGACCTGTCCCCACCAGTACTGTACCCCAGTGTTATACAGTGACAGACCCGTCCCCCACCAGTACTGTACCCCAGTGTTTTACAGGGACAGACCTGTCCCCCACCAGTACTGTACCCCAGTGTTATACAGGGACAGACCTGTTCCCCACCAGTACTGTACCCCAGTGTTATACACTGACAGACCTGTCCCCACCAGTACTGTACCCCAGTGTTATACAGGGACAGACCTGTCCCCACCAGTACTGTACCCCAGTGCTTTACAGGGACAGACCTGTCCCCACCAGTACGGTACCCCAGTGTTATACAGTGACAGACCTGTCCCGACCAGTACTGAACCCCAGTGTAATACAGTGACAGACCTGTCCCCACCAGTACTGGACCCCAGTGTTATACAGCGACAGACCCGTCCCCACCAGTACTGTACCCCAGTGTTATACAGCGACAGACCCGTCCCCACCAGTACTGTACCCCACTGTTATACAGGGACAGACCCGTCCCCACCAGTACTGTACCCCAGTGTTATACAGCGACAGACCCGTCCCCACCAGTACTGCACCCCAGTGTTATACAGGGACAGACCGGTCCCCCACCAGTACTGCACCCCACTGTTATACAGGGACAGACCCGTCCCCACCAGTACTGTACCCCAGTGTTATATAGGGACAGACCCGTCCCCACCAGTACTGTACCCCAGTGTTATACAGGGACAGACCTGTCCCCACCAGTACTGTTACCAGTGTTATACAGGGACAGACCCGTCCCCACCAGTACTGCACCCCAGTGTTATACAGGGACAGACCCGTCCCCACCAGTACTGTACCCCAGTGTTATACAGCGACAGACCCGTCCCCACCAGTACTGTACCCGAGTGTTCCACAGGGACAGACCTGTCCCCACCAGTACTGTACCACAGTGTTATACAGGGACAGACCCATCCCCACCAGTACTGTACCCCAGCGCTATACAGGGACAGACCTGTCCCCACCAGTACTGTACCCCAGTGTTATACAGGGACAGACCTGTCCCCACCAGTACTGTACCCCAGTGTTATACACTGACAGACCTGTCCCCACCAGTACTGTACCCCAGTGTTATACAGGGACAGACCTGTCCCCACCAGTACTGTACCCCAGTGCTTTACAGGGACAGACCTGTCCCCACCAGTACGGTACCCCAGTGTTATACAGTGACAGACCTGTCCCGACCAGTACTGAACCCCAGTGTAATACAGTGACAGACCTGTCCCCACCAGTACTGGACCCCAGTGTTATACAGCGACAGACCCGTCCCCACCAGTACTGTACCCCAGTGTTATACAGCGACAGACCCGT
Organism: Hemiscyllium ocellatum; assembly: GCF_020745735.1. Classification (NCBI taxonomy): domain Eukaryota; kingdom Metazoa; phylum Chordata; class Chondrichthyes; order Orectolobiformes; family Hemiscylliidae; genus Hemiscyllium; species Hemiscyllium ocellatum. The sequence goes on from NW_026867603.1 coordinate 10,596, forward strand.
CCCCACCAGTACTGTACCCCACTGTCATACAGGGACAGACCCGTCCCCACCAGTACTGTACCCCAGTGTTATACAGCGACAGACCCGTCCCCACCAGTACTGCACCCCAGTGTTATACAGGGACAGACCTGTCCCCCACCAGTACTGCACCCCAGTGTTATACAGGGACAGACCCGTCCCCACCAGTACTGTACCCCAGTGTTATACACTGACAGACCTGTCCCCACCAGTACTGTACCCCAGTGTTATACAGGGACAGACCTGTCCCCACCAGTACTGTACCCCAGTGCTTTACAGGGACAGACCTGTCCCCACCAGTACGGTACCCCAGTGTTATACAGTGACAGACCTGTCCCGACCAGTACTGAACCCCAGTGTAATACAGTGACAGACCTGTCCCCACCAGTACTGGACCCCAGTGTTCCACAGGGACAGACCCGTCCCCACCAGTACTGTACCCCAGTGTTATACAGCGACAGACCCGTCCCCACCAGTACTGCACCCCAGTGTTATACAGGGACAGACCTGTCCCCCACCAGTACTGCACCCCAGTGTTATACAGGGACAGACCCGTCCCCACCAGTACTGTACCCCAGTGTTATATAGGGACAGACCCGTCCCCACCAGTACTGTACCCCAGTGTTATACAGGGACAGACCTGTCCCCACCAGTACTGTTACCAGTGTTATACAGGGACAGACCCGTCCCCACCAGTACTGCACCCCAGTGTTATACAGGGACAGACCCGTCCCCACCAGTACTGTACCCCAGTGTTATACAGCGACAGACCCGTCCCCACCAGTACTGTACCCGAGTGTTCCACAGGGACAGACCTGTCCCCACCAGTACTGTACCACAGTGTTATACAGGGACAGACCCATCCCCACCAGTACTGTACCCCAGCGCTATACAGGGACAGACCTGTCCCCACCAGTACTGTACCCCAGTGTTATACAGGGACAGACCTGTCCCCACCAGTACTGTACCCCAGTGTTACAAAGTGACAGACCGGTACCCACCAGTACTGAACCACAGTGTAATACAGCAGCAGACCTGTCCCCACCAGTACTGTACCCCAGTGATTATACAGGGACAGACCCGTCCCCACCAGTACTGTACCCCATTGTTATACAGGGACAGACCCGTCCCCACCAGTACTGTACCCCAGTGTTAAACAGGGACAGACCCGTCCCCACCAGTACTGTACCCTAGTGTTATACAGTGACAGACCTGTCCCCAACAGTACTGTGACCCAGTGTTAGACAGTGACAGACCTGTCCCCACCAGTACTGTACCCCAGTATTATACAGGGACAGACCCGTCCCCACCAGTACAGTACCCCAGTGTTATACAGGGACAGACCCGTCCCCACCAGTACTGTACCCCAGTGTTATACAGGGACAGACCTGTCCCCACCAGTACTGTACCCCAGTGTTTTACAGGGACAGACCTGTCCCCACCAGTCCTGTACCCCAGTGTTATACAGGAATAGACGTATCCCCACCAGTACTGTACCCCAGCGTTATACAGGGACAGACCTGTCCCCACCAGTACTGTACCCCAGTGTTATACAGTGACAGACCTGTCCCCACCAGTACTGTACCCCAGTGTTATACAGTGACAGACCTGTCCCCACCAGTACTGCACCCCAGTGTTATACAGGGACAGACCCGTTCCCACCAGTACTGTACCCCAGTGTTATACAGGGACAGACCCGTCCCCACCAGTACTGTACCTCAGTGTTATACAGGGATAGACCTGTCCCCACCAGTACTGTACCCCAGTGTTATACTGTGACAGACCCGTCCCCACCAGTACTGCACCCCAGTGTTATACAGTGACAGACCCGTCCCCCACCAGTACTGCACCCCAGTGTTATACAGTGACAGACCCGTCCCCCACCAGTACTGCACCCCAGTGTTATACAGTGACAGACCCGTCCCCCACCAGTACTGTACCCCAGTGTTATACAGGGACAGACCCGACCCCCACCACTACGGTACCCCAGTGTAATACAGGGACAGACCTGTCCCCACCAGTACTGTACCCCAGTGTTATACAGGGACAGACCCGTCCCGACCAGTATTGTACCCCAGTGTAATACAGGGACAGACCTAACCCCACCAGTACTGTACCCCACTGTTATACAGTGACTGACCCGTCCCCACCAGTACTGTACCCCAGTGTTATACAGTGACTGACCCGTCCCCACCAGTACTGTACACCAGTGTTACACAGGGACAGACCCGTCCCCACCAATACTGTACCCCAGTGTTATACAGGAACAGACCCGTCCCCACCAATACTGTACCCCAGTGTTATACAGGAACAGACCCGTCCCCACCAGTACTGTACCCCAGTGTTATACAGGGACAGACCTGTCCCCACCAGTACTGTACCCCAGTGTTATACAGGGACAGACCCGTCCCCACCAGTACTGTACCCCAGTGTCATACAGGGACAGACCCGTCCCCACCAGTACTGTACCCCAGTGTTATACAGTGACAGACCCGTCCCCACCAGTACTGTACCCCAGTGTTATACAGGAACAGACCCGTCCCCACCAGTACTGTACCCCAGTGTTATACAGGAACAGACCCGTCCCCACCAGTACTGTACCCCAGTGTTATACAGTGACAGACCTGTCCCCACCAGTACTGTACCCCAGTGCTATACAGGAACAGACCCGTCCCCACCAGTACTGTACCCCAGTGTTATACAGTGACAGACCTGTCCCCACCAGTACTGTACCCCAGTGTTATACAGTGACAGACCCGTCCCCCACCAGTACTGCACCCCAGTGTTATACAGTGACAGACCCGTCCCCCACCAGTACTGCACCCCAGTGTTATACAGTGACAGACCCGTCCCCCACCAGTACTGTACCCCAGTGTTATACAGGGACAGACCCGACCCCCACCACTACGGTACCCCAGTGTAATACAGGGACAGACCTGTCCCCACCAGTACTGTACCCCACTGTTATACAGGGACAGACCCATCCCCACCAGTATTGTACCCCAGTGTAATACAGGGACAGACCCGCCCCCACCAGTACTGACCCCACTGTTATACAGGGACAGACCCGTCCCCACCAGTCCTGTACCCCAGCGTTCTCCTGGGACAGACCTGTCCCCACCAGTACTGTACCCCAGTGTTATACAGTGACAGACCTGTCCCCACCAGTACTGTACCCCAGTGTTACACAGTGACAGACCCGTCCCCACCAGTACTGTACCCCAGTGTTATACAGTGACAGACCCGTCCCCACCAATACTGTACCCCAGTGTTATACAGGGACAGACCCGTCCCCACCAATACTGTACCCCAGTGTTATACAGGGACAGACCCGTACCCACCAGTACTGTACCCCAGTGTTATACAGTGACAGACCCGTCCCCACCAGTACTGTACCCCAGTGTTATACAGGGACAGACCCGTCCCCACCAGTACTGTACCCCAGTGTTATACAGCGACAGACCCGTCCCCACCAGTACTGTACCCCACTGTTATACAGGGACAGACCCGTCCCCACCAGTACTGTACCCCAGTGTTATACAGGAACAGACCCGTCCCCACCAGTACTGTACCCCAGTGTTATACAGTGACAGACCCGTCCCCACCAGTACTGTACCCCAGTGTTATACAGGGACAGACCTGTCCCCACCAGTACTGTTACCAGTGTTATACAGGGACAGACCTGTCCCCACCAGTACTGCACCCCAGTGTTATACAGGGACAGACCTGTCCCCACCAGTACTGTACCCCAGTGTTATACAGGAACAGACCCGTCCCCACCAGTACTGTACCCCAGTGTTATACAGTGACAGACCCGTCCCCACCAGTACTGCACCCCAGTGTTATACAGTGACAGACCCGTCCCCCACCAGTACTGCACCCCAGTGTTATACAGTGACAGACCCGTCCCCCACCAGTACTGTACCCCAGTGTTATACAGGGACAGACCCGACCCCCACCACTACGGTACCCCAGTGTAATACAGGGACAGACCTGTCCCCACCAGTACTGTACCCCACTGTTATACAGGGACAGACCCATCCCCACCAGTATTGTACCCCAGTGTAATACAGGGACAGACCCGCCCCCACCAGTACTGTACCCCACTGTTATACAGGGACAGACCCGTCCCCACCAGTCCTGTACCCCAGCGTTATACTGGGACAGACCTGTCCCCACCAGTACTGTACCCCAGTGTTATACAGTGACAGACCTGTCCCCACCAGTACTGTACCCCAGTGTTACACAGTGACAGACCCGTCCCCACCAGTACTGTACCCCAGTGTTATACAGTGACAGACCCGTCCCCACCAATACTGTACCCCAGTGTTATACAGGGACAGACCCGTCCCCACCAATACTGTACCCCAGTGTTATACAGGAACAGACCCGTCCCCACCAGTACTGTACCCCAGTGTTATACAGTGACAGACCCGTCCCCACCAATACTGTACCCCAGTGTTATACAGGGACAGACCCGTACCCACCAGTACTGTACCCCAGTGTTATACAGTGACAGACCCGTCCCCACCAGTACTGTACCCCAGTGTTATACAGGGACAGACCCGTCCCCACCAGTACTGTACCCCAGTGTTATACAGCGACAGACCCGTCCCCACCAGTACTGTACCCCAGTGTTATACAGGGACAGACCCGTCCCCACCAATACTGTACCCCAGTGTTATACAGGAACAGACCCGTCCCCACCAGTACTGTACCCCAGTGTTATACAGTGACAGACCTGTCCCCACCAGTACTGTACCCCAGTGTTATACAGGAACAGACCCGTCCCCACCAGTACTGTACCCCAGTGTTATACAGTGACAGACCCGTCCCCACCAGTACTGTACCCCAGTGTTATACAGGGACAGACCTGTCCCCACCAGTACTGTTACCAGTGTTATACAGGGACAGACGCGTCCCCACCAGTACTGCACCCCAGTGTTATACAGGGACAGACCTGTCCCCACCAGTACTGTACCCCAGTGTTATACAGGGACAGACCCGTCCCCACCAGTACTGTAACCCAGTGTTATACAGGGACAGACCCGTCCCCACCAGTACTGTACCCCAGTGTTATACAGCGACAGACCCGTCCCCACCAGTACTGTACCCGAGTGTTCCACAGGGACAGACCTGTCCCCACCAGTACTGTACCACAGTGTTATACAGGGACAGACCCATCCCCACCAGTACTGTACCCCAGCGCTATACAGGGACAGACCTGTCCCCACCAGTACTGTACCCCAGTGTTATACAGGGACAGACCTGTCCCCACCAGTACTGTACCCCAGTGTTATACACTGACAGACCCGTCCCCACCAGTACTGTACCCCAGTGTTACAAAGTGACAGACCGGTACCCACCAGTACTGAACCACAGTGTAATACAGCAGCAGACCTGTCCCCACCAGTACTGTACCCCAGTGATTATACAGGGACAGACCTGTCCCCACCAGTACTGTACCCCATTGTTATACAGGGACAGACCTGTCCCCACCAGTACTGTACCCCAGTGTTAAACTGGGACAGACCCGTCCCCACCAGTACTGTACCCTAGTGTTAGACAGTGACAGACCTGTCCCCACCAGTACTGTGACCCAGTGTTAGACAGTGACAGACCTGTCCCCACCAGTACTGTACCCCAGTGTTATACAGGGACAGACCCGTCCCCACCAGTACAGTACCCCAGTGTTATACAGGGACAGACCCGTCCCCACCAGTACTGTACCCCAGTGTTATACAGGGACAGACCTGTCCCCACCAGTACTGTACCCCAGTGTTTTACAGGGACAGACCTGTCCCCACCAGTCCTGTACCCCAGTGTTATACAGGAATAGACGTATCCCCACCAGTACTGTACCCCAGCGTTATACAGGGACAGACCTGTCCCCACCAGTACTGTACCCCAGTGTTATACAGGGACAGACCTGTCCCCACCAGTACTGTACCCCAGTGTTATACAGGGACAGACCCGTCCCCACCAGTACTGTACCTCAGTGTTATACAGGGATAGACCTGTCCCCACCAGTACTGTACCCCAGTGTTATACAGTGACAGACCCGTCCCCACCAGTACTGCACCCCAGTGTTATACAGTGACAGACCCGTCCCCCACCAGTACTGCACCCCAGTGTTATACAGTGACAGACCCGTCCCCCACCAGTACTGCACCCCAGTGTTATACAGGGACAGACCCGACCCCCACCACTACGGTACCCCAGTGTAATACAGGGACAGACCTGTCCCCACCAGTACTGTACCCCAGTGTTATACAGGGACAGACCCGTCCCGACCAGTATTGTACCCCAGTGTAATACAGGGACAGACCCATCCCCACCAGTACTGTACCCCAGTGTTATACAGGAACAGACCTAACCCCACTAGTACTGTACCCCACTGTTATACAGTGACTGACCCGTCCCCACCAGTACTGTACACCAGTGTTACACAGGGACAGACCCGTCCCCACCAGTACTGTACCCCAGTGTTATACAGGAACAGACCCGTCCCCACCAATACTGTACCCCAGTGTTATACAGGAACAGACCCGTCCCCACCAGTACTGTACCCGAGTGTTATACAGTGACAGACCCGTCCCCACCAATACTGTACCCCAGTGTTATACAGGGACAGACCCGTACCCACCAGTACTGTACCCCAGTGTTATACAGTGACAGACCCGTCCCCACCAGTACTGTACCCCAGTGTTATACAGGGACAGACCCGTCCCCACCAGTACTGTACCCCAGTGTTATACAGTGACAGACCCGTCCCCACCAGTACTGTACCCCAGTGTTATACAGGAACAGACCCGTCCCCACCAGTACTGTACCCCAGTGTTATACAGTGACAGACCTGTCCCCACCAGTACTGTACCCCAGTGTTATACAGGAACAGACCCGTCCCCACCAGTACTGTACCCCAGTGTTATACAGTGACAGACCTGTCCCCACCAGTACTGTACCCCAGTGTTATACAGTGACAGACCCGTCCCCACCAGTACTGCACCCCAGTGTTATACAGTGACAGACCCGTCCCCCACCAGTACTGCACCCCCGTGTTATACAGTGACAGACCCGTCCCCCACCAGTACTGCACCCCAGTGTTATACAGTGACAGACCCGTCCCCCACCAGTACTGTACCCCAGTGTTATACAGGGACAGACCCGACCCCCACCACTACGGTACCCCAGTGTAATACAGGGACAGACCTGTCCCCACCAGTACTGTACCCCAGTGTTATACAGGGACAGACCCGTCCCGACCAGTATTGTACCCCAGTGTAATACAGGGACAGACCCATCCCCACCAGTACTGCACCCCAGTGTTATACAGGAACAGACCTAACCCCACCAGTACTGTACCCCACTGTTATACAGTGACTGACCCGTCCCCACCAGTACTGTACCCCAGTGTTATACAGTGACTGACCCGTCCCCACCAGTACTGTACCCCAGTGTTATACAGGAACAGACCCGTCCCCACCAATACTGTACCCCAGTGTTATACAGGAACAGACCCGTCCCCACCAGTACTGTACCCCAGTGTTATACAGTGACAGACCCGTCCCCACCAATACTGTACCCCAGTGTTATACAGGGACAGACCTGTCCCCACCAGTACTGTACCCCAGTGTTATACAGGAACAGACCCGTCCCCACCAGTACTGTACCCCAGTGTTATACAGGAACAGACCCGTCCCCACCAGTACTGTACCCCAGTGTTATACAGTGACAGACCCGTCCCCACCAGTAATGTACCCCAGTGTTTACCCTTTGGGGAGGAGGGCAAGGGGGAGTTTACCCCATCAGGGAGGGGGGACTTTACCCCCTGGAGGAGGGGGGATTTACCCCCTGGGGGAGGGTGGGGAGTTTACCCCCTGGAAGGAGGGGGAGGGGGGATTAACCCCCTGGAAGGAGGGGGAGGGGGGTGTTTACCCCCTGGGGGAGGGGGAGGGGGGTGTTTACAGGATTGACCCTCTGGGGGATCAAAGCCAAATGTACCCCCCCACCCCCCTGGTGTGACGCCGCTTTATGGGGGTATGGGGGTATGGGGGTGAGGGGGTGTTGACCCCGACCCTCCCCCCTCCCTCTGTCCGCCCCTGCCCTCTCTCTCACCTCACTAACCTGCGCCATCTTAGTCTCCTCCGGCGGGCGTTAACACCCTCCCTCCTCCGAGCCCGCTCCACCCTCCACTGGGACACGCCCCTCCGCCGCCCTCCCATTGGCTCCCCGCCCATCCCGCTCCGGCTGACGGGCAGCCGAGCCCACCAATCGGGACCGTTGTCGCCACCCACTGCTCTCGCCCCTCCTCCCAGAAGTGGGCGTGGTCCAGCAGACGTCAGCTCGTTCCACCGCCCGGGACCTGATGACGTCAGCGCGTCCCTCCGCCTCTCGTTAACATGTTTGCGTCCGCGCGTACTTCCGCACTCAAGGGTGAATGGCCCTGTTGACGTCAGCTCGTCCCCCCTCTCACTTTGGAGAGACCTGCAGACGTCAGCGCGTTCCTCCGCCCGCAGGTGGGCGTGAACCATCTGACGTCAGCGCGTCCCTCTTCTCTCATCGGAGTGGGGACCTGCCAACGTCAGCTCGTTCCCCCCGCCCCCTGCCTCGGGGACCGCCCCCCTTTAACTGCGCGTGCGTACGGGCCTGCCCGGGACCAGCTGTCAATCAAAGTCCTGGGTTTGCAAACTCCCCTCAATGTCAATGTGTCAGGCAGAATGCAATCCAAACTTCAACTTCCTTCTCTCTCTCTGCACCCGTGCTTTCTGTCCCTGCTGTTTTATTTTCAAATCATTTGTTTGTTATTTATGTCTCTGCATGCAGAGACATAGAGCTGTGCACAGCACCGAAACAGGCCCTTCGGTCCCACTCATCCGTGCTGACCCGGATACCCTAACCTAACCCAGTCCCCCCGTGTGCCAGCACTCGGCCCCATCTCCCCCTAACCCCTTCCTATCCCAGTCCCCCATCCTTTTAAATGTTGTCATTGTACCAGCCCCCACCACTTCCTCTGGCAGCTCGTTCCACACACGCACCACCCTCTGGGGGGGAAAGTTACCCCTCAGGTCCCTTTCCCCCCCTCTCACCTTAAACCTACCCCCCTCTAGTTCTGGGCTCCCCCACCCCAGGGGGAAAAGACCTTGTCTATTTACCCTATCCATGCCCCCCCTCATGATTTTATAAACCTCTAGGTCTGGGCTCCCCCACCCCAGGGGGAAAAGACCTTGTCTATTTACCCTATCCATGCCCCCCCTCATGATTTTATAACCCTCTATAAGGTCACCCCTCAGCCTCTGACACTCCAGGGAAACAGCCCCAGCCTGTTCGACCTCTGTGGGTCTGTCAATGATATGAACCCCTCTGCCAGCAGTATTAGCAAGTTGATTCTAAAAAGGTCCCCTCAACTTCTAACCTCAACCTTGTTGCTTTCTCTCTCCAGCCAGACTGCTAGGCAGAAACGGGGTGGCACGGTGGCTCAGCGGTTAGCACCGCTGCCTCATGGCACCAGGGACCCGGGTTCAATCCCAGCCTCAGGGCGACTGTCTGTGTGGGGTTTGCACATTCTCCCCGTGTCTGCGTGGGTTTCCTCCCACAGTCCAAAGATGTGCAGGTTAGGGTGGATTGGCCGTGCTAAATTGTCCCCGTAGTGCCCAGGGATGTGCAGGTTAGGGTGGATTGGCCGTGCTAAATTGTCCCCGTAGTGCCCAGGGATGTGCAGGTTAGGGTGGATTGGCCGTGCTAAATTGTCCCGTAGTGCCCAGGGATGTGCAGGTTAGGGTGGATTGGCCGTGCTAAATTGTCCCCATAGTGCCCAGGGATGTGCAGGTTAGGGTGGATTGGCCGTGCTAAATTGTCCCCGTAGTGCCCAGGGATGTGCAGGTTAGGGTGGATTGGCCGTGCTAAATTGTCTCCGTAGTGCCCAGGGATGTGCAGGTTAGGGTGGAATGGCCAGTCTAAATTGTCCCCTGGTGCCCAGGGATGTGCAGGTTAGGGTGGATTGGCCGTGCTAAATTGTCCCCATAGTGCCCAGGGATGTGCAGGTTAGGGTGGATTGGCCGTGCTAAATTGTCCCCATAGTACCAAGGTATGTGCAGGTTAGGGTGGATTGGCCGTGCTAAATTGTGGAGTAAAAAATGAGGTCTGCAGATGCTGGAGATCACAGCTGCAAATGTGTTGCTGGTCAAAGCACAGCAGGCCAGGCAGCATCTCAGGAATAGAGAATTCGACGTTTCGAGCATAAGCCCTTCATCAGGAATAAGAGAGAGAGAGCCACGCCGGCTGAGATAAAAGGTAGGGAGGAGGGACTAGGGGGAGGGGCGATGGAGGTGGGATAGGTGGAAGGAGGTCAAGGTGAGGGTGATAGGCCGGAGTGGGGTGGGGGCGGAGAGGTCAGGAAGAGGATTGCAGGTTAGGAGGGCGGTGCTGAGTTGAGGGAACCGACTGAGACAAGGTGGGGGGAGGGGAAATGAGGAAGCTGGAGAAATCTGAATTCATACCTTGTGGTTGGAGGGTTCCCAGGCGGAAGATGAGGCGCTCCTCCTCCAGCCGTCGTGTAGTTGTGTTCTGCCGGTGGAGGAGTCCAAAATTGTCCCCATAGTACCAAGGTATGTGCAGGTTAGGGTGGATTGGCCATGCTAAATTGTCCTGTAGCGCCCAGGTATGTGCAGGTTAGGGTGGATTGGCCATGCTAAATTGTCCCTGCAGTGCCCAGGGATATGCAGGTTAGGGTGGATTGGCCGTGCTAAATTGTCCTGTAGCGCCCAGGTATGTGCAGGTTAGGGTGGATTGGCCGTGCTAAATTGTCCCCGTAGCCCCCAGGGATGTGCAGGTTAGGGTGGATTGGCCGTGCTAAATTGCCCCCTTAGTGCCCAGGGATGTGCAGGTTAGGGTGGATTGGCCATGCTAAATTGTCCCCGTAGCGCCCAGGGATGTGCAGGTTAGGGTGGATTGGTCAGGGATAAATGCAGAGTGATAGGGGAATGGGTCTGGGTGGGTTATTCTTTGGAGGACATGTTGGGCCGAAGGGCCTGTTTCCTCAGGGTAGGGAAGCGCAGTGTCATGCTGACCTTTACAGGAACAAGAAAGTCTTGCTCCAATCGCCACAGTGCTCGAAGTTAGGCCACTCCCGGAATACTTTGAACAGCTCTGGTTACTGAACTAATGAGACGGCGCAATGCTGGGTTTGAGTACGGGGAGAGCAGGGATTGGACGCATGCAGGGGAACCATCTTCGTGCTCTTCAATGGGGTTTCCATAGGGTCGATGGAGGGAAAATGGTTGGGGGGGGGGGGGCGGGCTGGTGAGGAGGCAATGGGAATAAGGGTGGTGGGGTAGGCCTCAAACATCAGAGACTCACTCGTCGATCCGATTTGAGACGCGAGAGACGAAAACGTTCCGATTTCTACAGAAAAAACATCCCACCCAATCACGTCACAGTGGTTTAAGAGGGGACTAGGTTTAAGGTGAGGGGTGGGGGGGGGAAGGGACCCTCGGGTTTTCCCCCAGAGGGTGGTGCGTGTGTGGGGAACGAGCTGCCAGAGGAAGTGGTGGGGGCTGGTACAATGACAACATTTAAAAGGATGGGGGACTGGGATAGGAAGGGGTTAGGGGGAGATGGGCCAAGTGCTGGCACATGGGGACTGGATTAGGTTGGGATATCTGGGCGGAGTTGGGCCGCAGTGTCTGTTTCCGCGCTCCTCTCTATCTGAGGAAGACAGCCAACGTTACTCCCAACCCCCAGTAACTGTCATGTCCAACTAGAAGATACAAAGGTATAAACACACAGACCAATAGATTCGAGAACAGCTTTCTCCCCCCTGTTGTTAGGCTTCTGAACGCACCTCTCTAACTTCAAAAGTAACGTTGATCTCGCTCCTTTCCCACGCACGAGATCTCGGGTACGTAAATCCCTGAAAGTTGCCACCCAGTTTGATAGGAAGGTGTACGGTGTGTTGGCGTTTATCGGGAGAGGGATTGAGTTTCGGAGCCACGGGGTCGTGCTGCAGCTGTACAAAACTCTGGTGCGGCCGCACTTGGGAGTATTGTGTACAGTTCTGGTCACCGCATTATAGGGAGGATGTGGAAGCTTTGGAAAGGGTTCAGAGGAGATTTCCCGGGATGTTGCCTGGTACGGAGGGAAGGTCTTATGGGGAAAGGCTGAGGGACTTGAGGCTGTTTCCGTTAGAGAGAAGGAGGTTGAGAGGTGACTTAATTGAGACGTATAAGATAATCCGAGGGTTAGATAGGGTGGACAGTGAGAGGCTTTTCCCTCGGATGGTGATGGCTAGCACGAGGGGACACAGCTTTAAACTGAGGGGGGGTGATAGATACAGGACAGATGGCAGAGGGAGTTTCTTTACTCAGAGAGTAGGAGGGGGCGTGGAACACACTGTCTGTAACAGGAGTAGACTCGCCAACTTTAGGGGCATTTAAATGGGCATTGGATAGGCATAGGGATGAGAATGGAATAGGGTAGGAGAGGGGGTTTCAGATTGGTCAGCACAGCGTGGACGGGCCGAAGGGCCTGGACTGCGCCAGAATGTTCTCTGTTCTCTGCAGCCACAACATCACATTCCTCACTGTGTTCTGTTACCATAAAGCGTTTTGTGTGGTCGAACCTGCCCTGTCCCTAGGTATACGCGATAGTCTCCTTCCTATCAGAAAGATGTTGTGAAATGTGAAAGGGTTCAGAAAAGATTTACAAGGATGTTGCCTGGGTTGGAGGATCTGAGCTACAGGGAGAGGCTGAACAGGCTGGGGCTGTTTTCCCTGGAGCGTCGGAGGCTGAGGGGTGACCTTATAGAGGTTTATAAAATCATGAGGGGGACATGGATAGGGTAAATAGACAAGGTCTTTTCCCCCTGGGGTGGGGGAGCCCAGAACTAGAGGACATAGGTTTAGGGTGAGAGGGGGAAAGATATAAAAGAGACCTAAGGGGCAACATTTTCACACAGAGGGTGGTACGTGTATGGAATGAGCTGCCAGAGGAAGTGGTGGGGGCTGGTACAATTGCAACATTTAAGAGGCATTTGGATGGGTATATGAATAGGAAGGGTTTGGAGGGATATGGGCCGGGTGCTGGCAGGTGGGACTAGATTGGGTTGGGATATCTGGACGGGTTGGACCGAAGGGTCTGTTTCCGTGCTGTACATCTCTATGACTCTATGACTATGACTGAGAGAAGTCTACAAAATCACCGGAGGCGTGGATAGTTGGAATCCTTTTCCCAGAGTAGAAATGTCAAATATTGGGCGGCATAGCTTTCAGGTTAAAAATCACACAACACCAGGTTCTCATCCAACAGGTTTATTTGGTTTTTCAGCTTTCGGAGCACTTCGTCAGTGGAGGAGGGTCATAGGGCACAGAATTAATAGCAAAAGATCAAAGTGTCACACCACACTATCCCATACTCTCTCTCACACACACACACCACACGCACACACACACCATGCACACACACACACACCCCACACACACCACACGCACACACACACACACCACGCACACACACACACACACCCCACACACACACACACACGCCATGCACACACAGACACACACTCGCTCTCAGGCACACACACACACACACACACACACACACTCGCTCTCAGGCACACACACACACACACTCGCTCTCAGACACACACAGAGACACACACTCACTCTCAGGCACACACATACACACAGAGACACGCGCACACACACACACACACACACACGCACTCGCTCTCAGGCACACACACACGCACACACATGCACTCACTCTCAGGCACACATACACACCACACACACGCGCGCATGCGCTCGCTCTCAGGCACACACACACACACACACACACACACCCCACACACACACCCTACACACACACACCCCCACACACACACCACACACACACACCCCACACACACACCCCACACACACCCCACACACACACACACACACCACACACACACCCCACACACACACACCCCACACACACACACACCCACACACACACACACCCCACACACACACCCCCACACACACACACACCACACACACACCCCACACACACACACACCACACACACACCCCACACACACACCCACACACACACCCCACACACACACACCACACACACACCCCACACACACCCCACACACACACACCACACACACACACCCCACACACCCACACACACCCCACACACACACACCACACACACACCCCACACACACCCCACACACACAAACACACACCCCACACACACACACACACACCCCACACACACCACACACACACACACATCCCACACACACACACACCCACACACACACACCCCCCACACACACACACACCCCACACACACACACACCCACACACACACACACACCCCACACACACACACCCCACACACACACCCCACCCACACACCACACACACACCCCACACACACACACACACCCCACACACACACACCCACACACACACACCCCACACACACACACCCCACACACACACCCCCCACACACACACACACCCACACACACACACCCACACACACACACACCCCACACACACACCCCACACACACCACACACACACCCCACACACACACACACACCCCCCCCCACACACACACACACACACACACACACTCTACCACGCATGCACAAACACACACGCCCTCCCTCACACACACATACAGGGCGAATTTGCATTTGCAGAATCATGTTTGTAGATGTTTTGTTCACAAAGCAGACCACCTGCAGGCAGTCAATATTTTTTTATAAACCACGTGACGTTTTATAAATCCCTGCTTTGGAGATAGGACCAGTCTGACTCACGATTGCACTCAAGATGACCTCACACCTTTCATGCGTTGTCGGAGCTGAGATGTCAGTTTTTTAAAAAATAAAACCTGAAGTTAACTCAGCAATGTGGCTTGTAAGAAGTTCTGCGTACTTGTGTGTGTGTGTGTGTGGTGTGTGTGTGTGTGTGTGTGGGGTGTGTGTGTGTGTGTGTGGTGTGTGTGTGAGAGAGTGTATGGGATAGTGTGGTGTGACACTTTGATCTTTTGCTATTAATTCTGTGCCCTATGACCCTCCTCCACTGACGAAAGAGCAGCGCTCCGAAAGCTGAAAAACCAAATAAACCTGTTGGATGAGAACCTGGTGCTGTGTGATTTACATATTAGTGAATTGAAACCTGCAACCCATTTGAAAAGATGAAAAATATAACAACAATTTAGGTTTGTTCAATATATCACATCAGTTATAGAGTCATCGAAATGTACAGCACGGAAACAGACCCTTCGGTCCAACCCATCCATGCCGACCAGATATCCCAACCCAATCTAGTCCCACCTGCCAGCACCCGGCCCATATCCCTCCAAACCCTTCCTATTCATATACCCATCCAAATGCCTCTTAAATGTTGCTGTTGTACCAGCCTCCACCACTTCCTCTGGCAGCTCATTCCATACACGTACCACCCTCTGCATGAAAATGTTGCCCCTGAGGTCTCTTTTATATCTTTCCCCTCTCACCCTAAGCTGATGCCCTCTAGTTCTGGACTCACTGACCTTGATGCCTATTTACCCTATCCATGCTCCCCCCTCATGATTTTATAAACCTCTATAAGGTCACCCCTCAGCCCCCGACACTCCAGGGAAAACAGCCCCGGCCTGTTCAGCCTCTCCCTGTAGCTCAAACCCTCCAACCCTGGCAACATCCTTGTAAATCTTTTCTGAACCCTTTCAAGTTTCACAACATCTTTCCGATAGGAAGGAGACCAGAATTGCCCGCAATATTCCAACAGTGGCCTAACCAATGTCCTGTACAGCCGCAACATGACCCTCCCAACTCCTGTACTCAATACTCTGACCAATAAAGGAAAGCATACCAAACGCCTCCTTCACTATCTTATCTACCTGCGACTCTACTTTCAAGGAGCTATGAACCTGCACTCCAAGGTCTCTTTGTTCAGCAACACTCCCCAGGACCTTCCCATTAAGTGTATAAGTCCTGCTAAGATTTGCTTTCCCAAAATGCAGCACCTCGCATTTATCTGAATTAAACTCCATCTGCCACTTCTCAGCCCATTGGCCCATCTGGTCCAGATCCTGTTGTAATCTGAGGGAACCCTCTTCGCTGTCCACTCTCCTTTTGCTATCAATTCTGTGTCCTATGATCCTGCCTCACTAGCTACCTACTGTAGGAGCAACACTCTGAAAACTTGGACTGTTTTTCAAAATTAGATTCCCTACGGTGTGGAAACAGGCCCTTCGGCCCAACAAGTCCACACCGACCCTCTGAAGGTAAACCCACCCAGACCCATTTCCCTCTGACTAATGCACCGAACACTACTGGGACAATTTAGCACGGCCAATCCACCCTAACCTGCACATCCCTGGGCACTACGGGGACAATTTAGCACGGCCGATCCACCCTAACCTGCACATCCCTGGGCATTACTGGGACAATTTAGCACGGCCAATCCACCCTAACCTGCACATCCCTGGGCACTGCGGGGACAATTTAGCACGGCCAATCCACCCTAACCTGCACATCCCTGGGCACTACGGGGACAATTTAGCACGGCCGATCCACCCTAACCTGCACATCCCTGGGCATTACTGGGACAATTTAGCACGGCCAATCCACCCTAACCTGCACATCCCTGGGCACTGCGGGGACAATTTAGCACGGCCAATCCACCCTAACCTGCACATCCCTGTGCACTACGGGGACAATTTAGCACGGCCGATCCACCCTAACCTGCACATCCCTGGGCATTACTGGGACAATTTAGCACGGCCAATCCACCCTAACCTGCACATCCCTGGGCACTGCGGGGACAATTTAGCACGGCCAATCCACCCTAACCTGCACATCCCTGGGCACTACGGGGACAATTTAGCACGGCCAATCCACCCTAACCTGCACATCCCTGGGCACTACGGGACAATTTAGCACGGCCAATCCACCCTAACCTGCACATCCCTGGGCACTACGGGGACAATTTAGCACGGCCAATCCACCCTAACCTGCACGTCCCTGGGCACTACGGGGACAATTTAGCATGGCCAATCCACCCTAACCTGCACACCTTTGGACTGTGGGAGGAAACCGGAGCACCCGGAGGAAACCCACGCAGACAGTAGGGAGAACGTGCCAACTCCACCCAGACAGTTGTTCGAGGCCAGAATTGAATCAACCCGAAACGTCGATTCTCCTGCTCCCCGGATGCGGTCTGACCCCTCTCTGCTTGTCCAGCAACACACACACACACGCACACACACACACCACGTCCGGCACAGCCATGGTGCGCTGGAGGGGTCTGTTCCCGCGCCGTGTGATATAAGGGTCAACCCCTTGACTCGTTTCGGTCGACTTGTGGTTTCATAGTTACGCAGCACAGATGCAGGAAGTGCCAGGTTAAATCATCTTGGCCAGCCGAAATGAAATGGTTCCAGTCAACACGTCGTGGTTCAGCCCCTTGTTGAGCCGAGATGTTTATAAACGTGTGAAATTGGTCTTGGCGACAAACCCACGTTCTAGCACCAAGCTGCAGGGTAACGTGGAGGAGGTGGTGTGGGGGGGAGAGCGTGGTGCTGTACATCAAGGCAGTGAGATATTGCCATCTGGTGGTTTGGCAGCGTGAGACAGACGGCGAGGAAGCCAAGGGACAATCTCGGGAGCGTCTGTTTGCCCGGGGCGGCGCAGTTCGTGTGGCTCGGAATCGAGGCGCGGGAACGTCACGTCTCCGGCCAAAGGGGACAGCCGAGGCGTCGGCAGAGCGGGGAAAGCCCCGGGGAACCACAGGTTCCCGTGCGTTTACCGTTCCCGGAGGAATGGATGGGACTGTCACTGATTGACGTTGGTCAGTGCAGTTCTTGCTGCACTGCGGGCTGGGCAGAAAGTGCTCCCCAACTGTGGAATGGGTTTGCCTTGGCAATTTCTTGTACAAAACACAAGGAACCTTTCAGCTTGTCTTTCTCTGTTTCTCTGTGCCTCTCTTTCAATGTCTCTCTCTCTCTCTTTCTGTCTCTCTCTCTCTGTCTCTCCCTCTCTGTATCTCTCTCAATCTGTCTCTCTCTGTCTCTCCCTCTCTGTATCTCTCCGTCTCTTTCTGTCTCTCTCTCTGTCTCTCCCTCTCTGTATCTCTCTCAGTCTGTCTCTCTCTCTCTGTCTCTCCCTCTCTGTATCTCTCTCAATCTGTCTCTCTCTGTCTCTCCCTCTCTGTATCTCTCCGTCTCTTTCTGTCTCTCTCTCTGTCTCTCCCTCTCTGTATCTCTCTCAGTCTGTCTCTCTCTCTCTTTCTGTCTCTCTCTCTGTATCTCTCTCAGTCTGTCTCTCTCAGTCTGTCTGTCTCTCTCTGTCTCTTTCTGTCTCTCTCTCTCTGTCTCTCCCTCTCTGTATCTCTCTCAGTCTGTCTCTGTCTCTCTCAGTCTATCTGTCTCTCTCTCTGTCTCTTTCTGTCTCTCTCTCTCTGTGTCTCTCCCTCTCTGTATCTCTCTCAGTCTGTCTCTCTCTCTCTGTCTTTCTCTCTGTATCTCTCTCTCTCTCTGTGTCTCTCTCTCTCTCTCACTTTCTCTCTGTCGTTCTTTCTCTCTCTTTCACTGTCTCTCTCTCTCTCTCCATCTCTCTGTCTCTCCCTCTCTCTGTGTGTCTCTCTCCCTGTGACTCTCTGTTTCTCTCTGTCACTGTCTCTCTCGCTCTCTCCCTCTCTCTGTGTCTCTCTCTCTACCTGTCTCACCCTCTGTGTGTCTCTCTCTGTCTTTCTCTCTCTCTGTCTTTCTCCGTCTATCTCTCTCACTGTCTTTCTCTCTCTGTCTCTCTCAGTCGTTCTTTCTCTCTCTTTCACTGTCTCTCTCTCTCGCTCTCTCCATCTCTCTCTCTCTCTGTGTCTCTCTCTCTCTGAGACTCTCTGTCTCTCTGTCACTGTCACTCTCTCTCTCTGTCTCGCTCTGTGTCTCTCTCTGTGTGACTCTCTCTCTCTGTCTTTCTCTCTCCGTCTCTCTCTCTCTCTCTCCCTGTCTTACCCTCTCTGTCTTTCTCTCTCCCCGTCTCTCTCTCTGGGTCTCCCTCTCTCTGTCCCTCTCTCTCTCTCTCTCGACTTGGCAACAGATCTGAGAATGAGTGAATTCAGCGACATTCTCTTTCTTTGGAGTAGAAATGAGCTCCCGCTCAGTAACCGTCTGCAAAAGTGACCCCGAATCTCTGAATGCCCATCATTCCAACATGCCACCCTGTTCCCTGGCCGATGTCTCTGTCCCGGGCTCGCTGCAGTGCTCCAGCGGTAGAACAGCACCCCGTTTTCCGCTTGGGGACCCTGCAGTCCTTCAGGACTCGGTATCGGGTTCAACGCTTTGAGGAGTTGAGCGTTTTTCTCCCCTGGTCCTTACCCAAACCCTGCACGCCAGGCCTTTTTATTGTATGGGCTTCGAGCACAAAACATCCCAATGTCAGCCATTGACAGACCCCATTGGCAGCTGTTCATTCTCTCAGGCTGAACTTTACCGATTCCTTTATCGACAGCTCGGTGCACGTTCGCTGTTCCTTCATCTGTCCAACTGCGTTTGTATTTCTCTCTCTCTCTCTTTTTCTCCATCCCCATATATTGTTTACTGTTGCACTTCTGAGGAAGGATGCTCTTGCTCTTGGTCAGAATGTTGAGTACAGGAGTTGGGAGGTCACATACAGGACATTGGTTAGGCCACTGTTGGAATATTGCGCGCAATTCTGGTCTCCTTCCTATCGGAAAGATGTTGTGAAACTTGAAAGGGTTCAGAAAAGATTTACAAGGATGTAGCCAGGGTTGGGGGTTTGAGCAACAGGGAGAGGCTGAACAGGCTGGGGCTGTTTTCCTTGGAGTGTCAGAGGCTGAGTGACCTTATAGAGGTTTATAAGATTATGAGGGGACATGGATAGGGTAAATAGACAAGGTCTTTTCCCCCTGGGGTGGGGGAGCCCAGAACTAGAGGCTTATAAAATCATGAGGGGGCATGGATTTGGTAAATAGACAAGGTTTTTTCCCCCTGGAGTGGGGGAGTTCAGAACTAGAGGTTTATAAAATCATGAGGGGGGACATGGATAGGGTAAATAGACAAGGTCTTTTCCCCCTGGGGTGGGGGAGTTCAGAACTAGAGGTTTATAAAATCATGAGGGGGGACATGGATAGGGTAAATAGACAAGGTCTTTTCCCCCTGGGGTGGGGGAGCCCAGAACTAGAGGCTTATAAAATCATGAGGGGGGCATGGATAGGGTAAATAGACAAGGTCTTTTCCCTGGGGTGGGGGAGTCCAGAACTAGAGGAAATAGGTTTAGGGTGAGAGGGGAAAGATGTAAAACAGACCTAAGGGGCAACTTTTTCCCCCAGAGGGTGGTACGTGTATGGAATGAGCTGCCAGAGGAAGTGGTGGAGGCTGGTACAATTGCGACAGTTAAGAGGCATTTGGATGGGTATATGAATAGGAAGGGTTTGGAGGGATATGGGCCGGGTGCTGGCAGGTGGGACTAGATTGGATTGGGATATCTGGACGGGTTGGACCGAAGGGTCTGTTTCCGTGCTGTATGACTCTTGAGAGAGAGAGAGACAGAGAGAGAGAGAGAGAGAGCAGTGAAGGTTTGCCGGGCTGTTTCCCCGGATGGTGGGACTGACGTGTGAGGAGAGATTGACGAGGTTAGGATTGTATTCACTGGAGTTCAGGTGGATGAAGGAGGGGGTGGAATCTCACAGAGTCATATGAAACTCTCACAGGACGAGACAGGGAAGGATGGTGGGTGCGTCGAGAACCGATGCAGGGGAGGGGGTCAGAATCTGAGGATTTGGGGTGGACCATTCCGGACAGAGATGAGGAGACATTTCTTCACCCAAACCACAGGAGGTCGCCGATGTCGAAACATCAAATGTATTCAAGACAATATCACACTTGGGGGTGAAGGGGGTCAAAGGTTATGGGGAGAAAGCAGGGTTCAGCTGTTGAGTTGGACGGTCAGCCATAACACTGATGAACAGCAGAGCTGGTTCAAAGGTCCGAGTGGCCGCCTCCTGCTCCTATGTTAGCTCTGCTTTCCCTCCACAGGTGCTGCCAGACATGCGGAGTTTCTCCAGCAATATCTGGTATTGAATCCCGAAAGTGTGGGAACAGGCCCTTCGGCCCAGCAAGAGTATCCCACCCATTCCCCCATTACTCTGCACATCCCTCTGACTAATGCACCTCACCTACACATCCCTGGGCACTACGGGGACAATTTAGCACGGCCAATCCACCCTAACCTGCACATCCCTGGGCACTACGGGGACAATTTAGCACGGCCAATTCACCCTAACCTGCACATCCCTGGGCACTACGGGGACAATTTAGCACGGCCAATCCACCCTAACCCGCACATCCCTGGGCACTACGGGACAATTTAGCACGGCCAATCCACCCTAACCTGCACATCCCTGGGCACTACGGGGACAATTTAGCACGGCCAATCCACCCTAACCTGCACATCCCTGGGCACTACGGGGACAATTTAGCACGGCCAATCCACCCTAACCTGCACATATTTGGACTGTGGGAGAAAACTGGAGCACCCGGAGAAAACTCACACACAGAAACGGGGAGAATGTGCAAACTCCACACAGTCTCCCGAGGCTGGGATCAAACCTGGGTCCTGGTGCCGTGAGGCAGCAGTGCTGCATCTGCAGTTGTGTGTGTGTGTGCGCGCGCATGTATGTACGTGCGTGTGCATATGCGTGTGTGTGCCTGTGCACGTGTGTGTATGCGTGCATGTGTTTGTGTGTGTGTGCCTGTGTGTGTGTGTGTGTGTGTGTGTGTGTGTGTGAGAGAGAGAGATCCAGGGGGTGGTGAGTAGTGTGCCAAATTTGCGAATCAATCCAACGCGCCTGAGTGGCCGAGAGAAAGAGTGGGCAAAATTCCCAGCTAGCCGTGCAATGGGAGGACATGGAAGCCTCTACTGTGAGACAGGAGGTGAATGGAACTTAACGCTCCCTTGACACCATCCCCAACCAACGTTCCCGGGACAGGGACAGCATGGGGCTGGACATGAAGTAAAGCTCCCCCCTCCCTCTCAAACAAAGAGTAAATTGGAATTAAAGTCCCCTTTCATTTTCTTCTGGAAGGTTCCCTCGACACTGTCGAACCCTCAAACACTCCCGGAACAAGGTCGGCACGGGGTTGACGAAGGGGGAAAAACTACTCCGACCCGTTGAATGAAACATTAATAAAGTTCTCTTGGCACTGTTCTGGTCAAACACTCCCCAGGCCGGTCCAACCAGGGATTAAAGTACAGAATAAAGTTCCCTCTGCTCGTTTGAACTCAATGCAAACCGAGAGTGAAGTCCCTTCGTCAACGTCGCCATCAGACACTCCCGGGACAGGGACCACGAGGGGTTGAAATCCAGAATAAATCTCCCTCGATTCTTCCAGGGAGTCCAAAACTATATAATGGTGAAACAGCCCCTGCAGGGGCGATATAATGAGAAGGCTGAATGGAACATTATAACATCAAACAAAGTGAGGTGATGATGCCCCTGCAGTGCCCACTGGTCTCAAAATGCCCCTACTTTGCCAGTGAGCATCAGAGGATACCCGACATAATTGCGAACAAGGGGCAGACGGTGGGGAGTGAGAAGCTACCCCCTCCCTGGGGCTCTGACCTGGACCTGTTGACGACCATCTTGGCTTCAACCATCACTCTCTGCGAGTGTGGGGTTAGAGCGTTCACGAAGAAATGTACGTCTCTCTGCCAGCAGGCGGACAGGCTCGGTCAGTTTTAGCGCTGGAAGCGATGTAGCCATAGAGATGTACAGCACGGAAACAGACCCTTCGGTCCAGCCCGTCCATGCTGACCAGATATCCCAACCCAATCTACTCCCACATGCCAGTACCCGGCCCATATCCCTCCACACCCTCCCTATTCATATACCCATCCAGGTGCCTCTTAAATGTTGTCATTGTACCAGCCTCCACCACTTCCTCTGGCAGCTCGTTCCATACACGTACCACCCTCTGGGTGAAAAAGTTGCCCCTTAAGTCCCTTTCCCCCCTCTCACCTTAAGCCTATGCCCTCTAGTTCTGGGCTTCCCCACCCCAGGGAAAAGACTTTGTCTATTTACCCTATCAATGTCCCCCCCTCATGATTTTATAAACCTCTAGTTCTGGGCTCCCCCACCCCAGGGGGAAAAGACCTTGTCTATTTACCCTATCCATGCCCCTTCCTCATGATTTTATAAACCTCTAGTTCTGGGCTCCCCCACCCCAGGGGGAAAGACCTTGTCTATTTACCCTATCCATGTCCCCCCCCTCATGATTTTATATACCTCTATACGGTCACCCCTCAGCCTCCGACACTCCGGGGAGAACAGCCCCAGCCTGTCCAGCCTTTCCCAATCAGCACGTTTGGCCCCTTCGCAGAATTTGCACCTCCCACTCTCTCCAGACCTTTGTGTCGAAAACCCCCTCAGGATTGTTACCCCTCACTGCGGCAGGCGACAGTCAGGGGGTGAAGTAGCCACAATGAAATAACTCACACGCTCTGCTTGCTCGCCAACGTATGCACTGAACTTTAAAATCACGCACGGCGTGCGACATGACAATACAAGGAAGGCTTCCCCTTTTGCGTAGCGCCTTTCCCAACCTCAAGACACCCGCCGTCATCATCGAAGGATGAGCGTAAACAGTAAGATCCCCACAAGCAGCGTTGCGAGGGACGTTGTTTGAGGGATTAATTTGGGGAGGTGGGGGAGTGGAAGTGTGAAGGGGGCCACATTGTCCTTTTAGAGATGCACCGAGTGGAACTTCGCGACATCTCACAGTCAAGGATGTGCCGTCTCCATGAACACCTCCCTCTTTCCTGGGGCGAGGGGAGGCGCATGGTTCCACCCCGTGGGGAAGGGAACAAAAGCCAAAACAAAGACCTGGAGACGCTGGAATCCAAAGCAGAGAGGCGGGAGGCTGGAAGTACACACAAGGGTGGGCAGGAGTCGAGGTTTCAGGACGGAGGGAGGGTTAGACCCGAAACGCCGACTCCCAACACCTTCCAGATGCCGCCTGGTCTTCCAGCCTCTGGCCTGTCCAACTCGAATCCAGTGGGAGGGAGCCATCTCATGGATGGGGGGGGGGGGGGTGCGTTCACCCTACTTGGGGGCATGCTGAGGATCCCAGCAGCTGCTGAAGGGAGGACAGGGGAAATGGGATTTGGTACGGAATATTAAATCACCAACTCCCCACCCCAGTGAAGGGAAGCAGACGGTTTGCCACCCTTCAGTGCGAGGGATATGGCCGTGCAGATAGACGGCGGCCATAATTGTTTCCGAACCACAGAGTCTCCAGTGTGGGCATGCTTCTGGATGGTCCCGAGGAGCGGAGAGGGAACGTTTCCCTGGGATTGGGGTGGGGTGGGTGGTGGAGTCACATGTAGCGACTACCCCACCCGCCAACTCCCCGGTGGGGAGCGCTGGCACGGGAGATCGATTCGAGGTTCCGGCCTCCTCCTCGTGGCCCATGCCATCTCTCTCTCTCTCTCTCGCTCGCTCTCCTTCCTCACGCCGACAGCCCGGCCAGGTCGCTGAGGTAGCTGGAGTCGTAGCCCACCTCTTCGTAATCCCTCTCGAGGGAGGCCAAGTCCTCCCGTGAGTCCTGGAATTCCCCTTCCTCCAGGCCCTCACCCACGTACCAGTGCACGAAGGCCCGCTTGGCGTACATCTTGTCGAACTTGAGGTTCAGGCGGGTCCAGGCCGAAGAGATGGCGGTGGTGTTGCTCAGCATGCAGACGGCACGGGAGAGCCTGGGCAGGTCACCCCCTGGCACCAGCGTTGGTGCCTGCTGGTTGATCCCGACCTGAGGGGGGGAGGAGCACGGAGTTGAGGATTCTCCACTGCCCAGTCAAAAACACGCACACCTCGCTGTACAAAACATAACCGACCCCGTCCCTGTCTCTCTGTCTCCCTCGCACTCTCTGTCTCTCCCCCTCGCTTTCTCTCTGTGTCTCTCTCCCCCTCTCTCTGTGTTTCTCTCCCCTTCTCTCTCTGTGTGTCTCTCTCCCCCTCGCGCTCTCTCTCTCTGTGTCTCTCTCCCCCTCGCTCTCTCTCTGTCTCCCCTCTCTCTCTGTGTTTCTCTCCCCTTCTCTCTCTCTGTGTCTCTCTCCCCCTCGCGCTCTGTGTCTCCCCTTCTCTCTCTCTGTGTCTCCCCTTCTCTCTCTCTGTGTCTCTCTCCCCCTCGCTCTCTCTGTGTCTCCCCTTCTCTCTCTCTGTGTCTCCCCTTCTCTCTCTGTGTGTCTCTCTCCCCCTCGCGCTCTCTGTGTCTCCCCTTCTCTCTCTCTGTGTCTCTCTCCCCCTCTCTCTCTGTGTCTCTCTCCCCCTCGCACTCTCTCTCTCTGTCTCTCTCCCCCTCGCTCTCTCTGTGTCTCCCCTTCTCTGTGTCTCTCTCCCCCTCGCGCTCTCTGTGTCTCTCTCCCCCTCGCTCTCTCTGTGTCTCCCCCTCTCTCTCTTTGTGTCTCTCTCCCTCTCTCTCTGTGTCTCTCTCCCTCTCTCTCTGTGTCTCTCTCCCCATCGCGCTCTCTGTGTCTCTCTCCCCCTCGCTCTCTCTGTGTCTCCCCCTCTCTCTCTTTGTGTCTCTCTCCCTCTCTCTGTGTGTCTCTCCCCCCTCTCTCTCTCTCTCTGAGTCTCTCTTCCCCTCTCTCTCTGTCTCTCCCCTTCTCTCTCTGTCTCTCTCCCCCCCCGTGTCTCTCTCCCCATCTCTGTGTCTCTCCCCCTCGCTGTCTGTTTCTCTCCTTCTCTCTCTCTCTCTGCTCCCCCCGCTCTCTGTGTTTCTCTCCCCCTCTCTCTCTGTCTCTCTCCCTCCTCTCTCTCTCTGCCCCCCCCCCCGCTCTCTGTGTCACTCTCCACCTCTCTCTCTGTGTCTCTCCCCCATCTCTCTCTGTCTCTCCCCCTCTCTCTCTGTCTCTCCCCCCTCTCTCTGTGTCTCTCTCCCTCCTCTCTCTCTCTGTCTCTCCCCCCTCTCTCTGTGTCTCTCTCCCTCCTCTCTCTCTCTGTCTCTCCCCCCTCTCTCTGTGTCTCTCCCCCGCTTTCTCTCTCTCTCTCTCTCTCTCTCTCTCCCCCTCTCTCTCTTGCTGTGTCTCTCTCCCCCTCTCTCTCTTGCTGTGTCTCTCCCCACCTCTCTCTCTCTCTCTCTGTCTCCCCCTCGCTCTCTGTGTCTCTCCCCCTCTCTCGGTCTCTCCCCCTCACTCTCTCTCTCTCTCTCCCCCTCTCTCTCTCTGTGTCTTTCACCCTCTCTCTCTGTCTCTCCCCACCTCTCTCTCTTTCTCTCTCTCTCCTTCTCTCTTTCTCTCTATCTCTCCCCGCGCCCTCACCTCTCTCTCTCTCTCTCGCCCCTCCCTCTCTCTGCCCCTCTCTCCCACTCTCTCTCTACACTATGACCACGCGCCCATCCCACACACGGTCTACCCACGACATAAGCCTGTACCCCCCGACCCCCTGGGAGAGGGTATCGCCAGCGAGTGGGGCATATTTATGCGGCCTGACTTGCTGTTGAACTGAGGGGGCCATTTCAAAGGGCAGTCAGAGACAATGGCCTTGTGGAGGAACACAGGAAGACGATGAAAACCCCATGTGAATGAAATCGTTGTCGAAAACACCAGGAGACACAGGCTTGACCTTTCCCCACAGTGAAAAGCCCAGGGGTTGATTTCTGAAACTCATTTTGAGGGAATGGTAAGTGCAGACAACGTTCACTCCCTATTGCGAACGGATGTGGATCCTCAGGATATTGTAATCGTCAGGCTGCATCCGCGGCAGGGTTCACAGGCCTCACACCAACACGATCTGTCTCCCCGACAGCACATACCCACAGCCCTGTGCACTGGGTAGCCCATAACCAGGGCCCTACACCATGGGGAGCACATACCCAGGACCCTGGACCCTGGGGGGAACATACCCAGGACCCTGTACCCTGGGGAACACATACCCAGGACCCTGTACCCTGGGGAACACATACCCAGGAACTGTACCCTGGGGAGCACATACCCAGGACCCTGTACCCTGGGGAGCACATACCCAGGACCCTGTACCCTGGGGAACACATACCCAGGACCCTGTACCCTGGGGAACACATAACCAGGACCCTGTACCCTGGGGAACACATACCCAGGACCCTGTACCCTGGGGGGAACATACCCAGGAACTGTACCCTGGGGAACACATAACCAGGACCCTGTACCCTGGGGAGCACATACCCAGGAACTGTACCCTGGGGAGCACATACCCAGGAACTGTACCCTGGGGAGCACATACCCAGGAACTGTACACTGGGGGGACATACCCAGGAACTGTACCCTGGGGAGCACATACCCAGGAACTGTACACTGGGGGGACATACCCAGGAACTGTACACTGGGGAGCACATACCCAGGAACTGTACCCTGGGGAGCACATACCCAGGACCCTGTACCCTGGGGGGGCACATACCCAGGACCCTGTACCCTGGGGAACACATACCCAGGACCCTGTACCCTGTGGAACACATACCCAGGACCGTGCACCCTGGGGAAAACATACCCAGGACCCTGTACCCTGGGGAACACATACCCAGGAACTGTACCCTGGGGAGCACATACCCAGGACCCTGTAGCCTGGGGGGACATACCCAGGAACTGTACCCTGGGGAGCACATACCCAGGACCCTGTACCCTGGGGAGCACATACCCAGAGCCCTGTAGCCTGGGGGGAACATACCCAGGAACTGTACCCTGGGGAGCACATACCCAGAGCCCTGTACCCTGGGGGGAACATACCCAGGAACTGTACCCTGGGGAGCACATACCCAGAGCCCTGTACCCTGGGGAGCACATACCCAGGACCCTGTACCCTGGGGAGCACATACCCAGGACCCTGTACACTGGGGAGCACATACCCAGGACCCTGTACACTGGGGAGCACATACCCAGGAACTGTACCCTGGGGAGCACATACCCAGGACCCTGTACCCTGGGGAGCACATACCCAGGAACTGTACCCTGGGGAACACATACCCAGGACCCTGCATCCTGTGGAACACATACCCAGGACCGTGCACCCTGGGGAAAACATACCCAGGACCCTGTACCCTGGGGAACACATACCCAGGACCCTGTACCCTGGGGAGCACATACCCAGGAACTGTACCCTGGGGAGCACATACCCAGGACCCTGTACCCTGGGGAGCACATACCCAGGACCCTGTACACTGGGGAGCACATACCCAGGACCCTGTAGCCTGGGGAGCACATACCCAGGACCCTGTACACTGGGGAGCACATACCCAGGACCCTGTACACTGGGGAGCACATACCCAGGAACTGTACCCTGGGGAGCACATACCCAGGACCCTGTAGCCTGGGGAGCACATACCCAGGACCCTGTACACTGGGGAGCACATACCCAGGACCCTGTACACTGGGGAGCACATACCCAGGAACTGTACCCTGGGGAGCACATACCCAGGACCCTGTACACTGGGGAGCACATACCCAGGAACTGTACCCTGGGGAGCACATACCCAGGACCCTGTAGCCTGGGGAGCACATACCCAGGACCCTGTACACTGGGGAGCACATACCCAGGACCCTGTACACTGGGGAGCACATACCCAGGAACTGTACCCTGGGGAGCACATACCCAGGACCCTGTACACTGGGGAGCACATACCCAGGACCCTGTACACTGGGGAGCACATACCCAGGAACTGTACCCTGGGGAGCACATACCCAGGACCCTGTACCCTGGGGGGAACATACCCAGGAACTGTACCCTGGGGAGCACATACCCAGAGCCCTGTACCCTGGGGAGCACATACCCAGGACCCTGTACCCTGGGGGGAACATACCCAGGAACTGTACCCTGGGGAGCACATACCCAGGAAGTGTACCCTGGGGAGCACATACCCAGGACCCTGTATCCTGGGGGGGCACATACCCAGGACCCTGTACCCTGGGGAACACATACCCAGGACCCTGCATCCTGTGGAACACATACCCAGGACCGTGCACCCTGGGGAGCACATACCCAGGACCATGTACCCTGGGGAAAACATACCCAGGACCCTGTACCCTGGGGAGCACATACCCAGGGCCCTGTACCCTGGGGAACACATACCCAGGACCCTGCATCCTGTGGAACACATACCCAGGACCATGTACCCTGGGGAAAACATACCCAGGACCCTGTACCCTGGGGAACACATACCCAGGACCCTGTACCCTGGGGAGCACATACCCAGGGCCCTGTACCCTGGGGAACACATAACCAGGACCCTGTACCCTGGGGAACACATACCCAGGACCCTGTACCCTGGGGAGTACATACCCAGGACTCTGCATCCTGGGGAAGACATACCCAAGACCCTGTACCCTGGGGAACACATACCCAGGACCCTGTACCCTGGGGAAAACATACCCAGGACCCTGTACCCTGGGGAACACATACCCAGGACCCTGTACCCTGGGGAAAACATACCCAGGACCCTGTACCCTGGGGAACACATACCCAGGACCCTGTATCCTGGGGAAAACATACTCAGGACCATGTACCCTGGGGAACACATACCCAGGACCCTGTACCCTGGGGAACACATACACAGGACCCTGTATCCTGGGGAACAAATACCCAGAACCCTATACTCTGGGGGGGCACATACCCAGGACCCTGTACCCTGGGGAGCACATACCCATGACCCTGTATCCTGGGGGGGCACATACCCAGTACCCTGTACCCTGGGGAGCACATACCCAGGACCCTGTACCCTAGGGGGGCATATACGCAGGGCCCTGTACCCTGGGATGGGGCACATACCCAGGACTCTGCACCCTGGGGAACACATACACAGGACCCTGTACCCTGTGGAAAACATACCCAGGACCCTGCACCCTGGGGAACACATACACAGGACCCTGTACCCTGTGGAAAACATACCCAGGACCCTGTACCCTAGGGAGCACATACCCAGGACCCTGTACCCTGGGGAGCACATACCCAGGACCCTGTACCCTGGGGAAAACATACCCAGGACCCTGTACCCTGGGGAGCACATACCCAGGACCATGTACCCTGGGGAAAACATACCCAGGACCCTGTACCCTGGGGAGCACATACCCAGGACCCTGCACCCTGGGGAAAACATACCCAGGACCATGTACCCTGGGGAGCACATGCCCAGGACCCTTTACGCTCAGGAACACATACCCAGGACCCTGTACCCTGGGGAGCACATGCCCAGGACCCTTTACGCTCAGGAACACATACCCAGGACTCTGTACCCTGGGGAAAACATACCCAGGACCCTGTACCCTGGGGAGCACATACCCAGGACCCTGTACCCTGGGGAAAACACACCCAGGGTCCTGTACCATGGGGTGTACATACCCAGGACCCTGCACATGTGGAAAACATACCCAGGACCCTGTACCCTGGGGAGCACATACCCAGGACCCTGTACCATGGGGAGCACATACCCAGGACCATGTACCCTGGGGAGCACATACCCAGGACCCTGTACCCTGGGGAAAACATACCCAGGACCATGTACCCTGGGGAGCACATGCCCAGGACCCTGCACCCTGGGGAGCACATGCCCAGGGCCCTGTACCCTGGGGAAAACATACCCAGGACCATGTACCCTGGGGAGCACATGCCCAGGACCCTGCACCCTGGGGAGCACATGCCCAGCACCCTGCACCTTGGGGAAAACATACCCAGGACCATGTACCCTGGGGAACACATACCCAGGACCCTGCACCCTGGGAAACACATACCCAGGACCCTGTACCCTGGGGAACACATACCCAGGACCATGTACCCTGGGGAGCACATTCCCAGGGTCCTGTACCATGGGGTGTACATACCCAGGACCCTGTACCCTGGGGAAAACATACCCAGGACACTGTACCCTGGGGAACACATACCCAGGACCCTGTACCCTGGGGAACACATACACAGGACCCTGTATCCTGGGGAACAAATACCCAGAACCCTATACTCTGGGGGGGCACATACCCAGGACCCTGTACCCTGGGGAGCACATACCCATGACCCTGTATCCTGGGGGGGCACATACCCAGTACCCTGTACCCTGGGGAGCACATACCCAGGACCCTGTACCCTGGGGGGGCATATACGCAGGGCCCTGTACCCTGGGATGGGGCACATACCCAGGACCCTGCACCCTGGGGAACACATACACAGGACACTGTACCCTGTGGAAAACATACCCAGGACCCTGTACCCTGGGGAGCACATACCCAGGACCCTGCACCCTGGGGAAAACATACCCAGGACCCTGTACTCTGGGGAGCACATACCCAGGACCCTGTACCCTGGGGAAAACATACCCAGGACCCTGTACCCTGGGGAGCACATACCCAGGACCATGTACCCTGGGGAAAACATACCCAGGACCCTGTACCCTGGGGAGCACATACCCAGGACCCTGTACCCTGGGGAAAACATACCCAGGACCATGTACCCTGGGGAGCACATGCCCAGGACCCTGCACCCTCAGGAACACCTACCCAGGACCCTTTACGCTCAGGAACACATACCCAGGACTCTGTACCCTGGGGAGCACATACCCAGGACACTGTACCCTGGGGAAAACATACCCAGGACCCTGTACCCTGGGGACCACATACCCAGGACACTGTACCCTGGGGAGCATATGCCCAGGGCCCTGTACCCTGGGGAAAACATACCCAGGACCATGTACCCTGGGGAGCACATACCCAGGACCCTGTACCCTGGGGAGCACATTCCCAAGGCCCTGTACCATGGGGTGTACATACCCAGGACCCTGTACCCTGGGGGGGTCACATACCCAGGACCCTGTACCCTGGGGAGCACATACCCAGGACTCTGTACCCTGGGAAACACATAACCAGGACCCTGTACCCTGGGGAACACATACACAGGACCCTGCACCCTGGGGAACATATACCCAGGGCCCTGTACCCTGGGGAGCACATACCCAGGACCCTGTACCCTGGGGAACACATACGCAGGACTCTGCACCCTGGGGAAAACATACCCAGGACCCTGTACCCTGGGGAGGCACATACCCAGGACCCTGTACCCTGGGGAACACATACCCAGGACCCTGCACCCTGGGGAACAAATACCCAGAACCCTGTACCCTGGGGAACACATTCCCAGGACCCTGTACCCTGGGGAACATATACCCAGGGACCTGTACCCTGGGGAGCACATACCCAGGACCCTGTACCCTGGGGAACACAGACGCAGGACTCTGCACCCTGGGGAAAACATACCCAGGACCCTGTACCCTGGGGAGCACATATGCAGGACTCTGCACCCTGGGGAAAACATACTCAAGACACTGTACCCTGGAGAGCACATACCCAGGACCCTGTACCCTGGGGAGCACATACCCAGGACCCTGTACCCTGGGGGGGCACATACCCAGGACCCTGTACCCAGGGGGGCACATACCCAGGACCCTGTACCCTGGGGAGCACATACCCAGGACCCTACACCCTGGGGGGCACATACCCAGGACCCTGTACCCAGGGGGGCACATACCCAGGACCCTGTACCCAGGGGGGCACATACCCAGGACCCTGTACCCTGGGGAGCACATATCCAGGATCCTGTACCCTGGGGAACAAATACCCAGAACCCTGTACCCTGGGGAGCACATATCCAGGATCCTGTACCCTGGGGAGCACATACCCAGTACCCTGTACCCTGGGGAACACATACCCAGGACCATGTACCCTGGGGAGCACATATCCAGGATCCTGTACCCTGGGGAACAAATACCCAGAACCCTGTACCCTGGGGAACAAATACCCAGGGCCCTGTACCCTGGGGAACACATACCCAGGACCATGTACCCTGGGGAAAACATACCCAGGACCATGTACCCAGGGGGGCACATACCCAGGACCATGTACCCTGGGGAAAACATACCCAGGACCATGTACCCAGGGGGGCACATACCCAGGACCCTGTACCCTGGGGAGCACATTCCCAAGGCCCTGTACCATGGGGAGCACATACCCAGGACTCTGTACCCTGGGGAGCACATACCCAGGACCATGTACCCTGGGGAACACATACCCAGAACCCTGTACCCTGGGGAATAAATACCCAGAACCCTGTACCCTGGAGAACACATACCCAGGACCCTGCACCCTGGAGAACACATACCCAGGACCCTGCACCCTGGGGAGCACATACGCAGGACTCTGCACCCTGGGGAAAACATACCCAGGACCCTGCACCCTGGGGAACACATACCCAGGTCCCTGTACCCTGGGGAACACATACCCAGGACCATGTACCCTGGGGAGCACATTCCCAGGGCCCTGTACCCTGGGGAGTACATGCCCAGGACCCTGTACCCTGGGGAAAACATACCCAGGACCCTGCACCCTTGGGAAAACATACCCAGGACCCTGAACCCTGGGGAAAACATACCCAGAACCCTCTACCCTGGGGAGCACATACGCAGGACTCTGCACCCTGGGGAAAACATACCCAGGACCATGTACCCTGGGGAAAACATACCCAGGACCCTGTACCCTGGGGAACAAATACCCAGAACCCTATACCCTGGGGAACACATACACAGGACCCTGTATCCTGGGGAACAAATACCCAGAACCCTATACCCTGGGGGGGCACATACCCAGGACCCTGTACCCTGGGGAGCACATGCCCAGGACCCTGTACCCTGGGGAAAACATACCCAGGACCCTGTACCCTGGGGAACACATACCCAGAACCCTATACCCTGGGGAACACATACACAGGACCCTGTACCCTGGGGAACAAATACCCAGAACCCTATACCCTGGGGAACACATACCCAGGACCCTGTACCCTGGGGAACAAATACCCAGAACCCTATACCCTGGGGGGGCACATACCCAGGACCATGTACCCTGGGGAACACATACCCAGGACCCTGCACCCTGGGGAAAACATACCCAGGACCATGTACCCTGGGGAGCACATTCCCAGGGTCCTGTACCATGGAGTGTACATACCCAGGACCATGTACCCTGGGGAAAACATACCCAGGACACTGTACCCTGGGGAACACATACCCAGGACCCTGTACCCTGGGGAACACATACCCAGTACCCTGTACCCTGGGGAACACATACACAGGACCCTGTATCCTGGGGAAAACATACCCAGGACTCTGTACCCTGGGGAGTACATACCCAGGACCCTGAAACCTGGGGAGCACATGCCCAGGACCCTGCACCCTCAGGAACACCTACCCAGGACCCTTTACGCTCAGGAACACATACCCAGGACTCTGTACCCTGGGGAGCACATACCCAGGACACTGTACCCTGGGGAAAACATACCCAGGACCCTGTACCCTGGGGACCACATACCCAGGACACTGTACCCTGGGGAGCATATGCCCAGGGCCCTGTACCCTGGGGAAAACATACCCAGGACCATGTACCCTGGGGAGCACATTCCCAAGGCCCTGTACCATGGGGTGTACATACCCAGGGCCCTGTACCCTGGGGAGTACATTCCCAAGGCCCTGTACCATGGGGTGTACATACCCAGGGCCCTGTACCCTGGGGAGTACATGCCCAGGACCCTGTACCCTGGGGAGCACATTCCCAAGGCCCTGTACCATGGGGTGTACATACCCAGGGCCCTGTACCCTGGGGAGTACATGCCCAGGACCCTGTACCCTGGGGAAAACATACCCAGGACCCTGTACCCTGGGGAACACATACCCAGGACCCTGCACCCTTGGGAAAACATACCCAGGACCCTGAACCCTGGGGAAAACATACCCAGAACCCTCTACCCTGGGGAGCACATACGCAGGACTCTGCACCCTGGGGAAAACATACCCAGGACCATGTACCCTGGGGAAAACATACCCAGGACCCTGTACCCTGGGGAACAAATACCCAGAACCCTATACCCTGGGGAACACATACACAGGACCCTGTATCCTGGGGAACAAATACCCAGAACCCTATACCCTGGGGGGGCACATACCCAGGACCCTGTACCCTGGGGAGCACATGCCCAGGACCCTGTACCCTGGGGAAAACATACCCAGGACCCTGTACCCTGGGGAACACATACCCAGAACCCTATACCCTGGGGAACACATACACAGGACCCTGTACCCTGGGGAACAAATACCCAGAACCCTATACCCTGGGGAACACATACCCAGGACCCTGTACCCTGGGGAACAAATACCCAGAACCCTATACCCTGGGGGGGCACATACCCAGGACCATGTACCCTGGGGAACACATACCCAGGACCCTGCACCCTGGGGAAAACATACCCAGGACCATGTACCCTGGGGAGCACATTCCCAGGGTCCTGTACCATGGAGTGTACATACCCAGGACCATGTACCCTGGGGAAAACATACCCAGGACACTGTACCCTGGGGAACACATACCCAGGACCCTGTACCCTGGGGAACACATACCCAGTACCCTGTACCCTGGGGAACACATACACAGGACCCTGTATCCTGGGGAAAACATACCCAGGACCATGTACCCTGGGGAGCACATACCCAGGACTCTGTACCCTGGGGAGTACATACCCAGGACCCTGAAACCTGGGGAGCACATGCCCAGGACCCTGCACCCTCAGGAACACCTACCCAGGACCCTTTACGCTCAGGAACACATACCCAGGACTCTGTACCCTGGGGAGCACATACCCAGGATCATGTACCCTGGGGAAAACATACCCAGGACCCTGTACCCTGGGGAGCACATGCCCAGGATCATGTACCCTGGGGAAAACATACCCAGGACCCTGTACCCTGGGGACCACATACACAGGACACTGTACCCTGGGGAGCACATACCCAGGACCCTGTACCCTGGGGACCACATACACAGGACCCTGTACCCTGGGGAACACATACCCAGGACCCTGTACCCTGGGGAGCACATACGCAGGACCCTGCACCCTGGGGAAAACATACTCAAGACACTGTACCCTGGAGAGCACATACCCAGGACCCTGTACCCTGGGGGGCACATACCCAGGACCCTGTACCCAGGGGGGCACATACCCAGGACCCTACACCCTGGGGGGCACATACCCAGGACCCTGTACCCAGGGGGGCACATACCCAGGACCCTGTACCCTGGGGAGCACATACCCAGGACCCTGTAGCCTGGGGAACAAATACCCAGGACCATGTACCCTGGGGAAAACATACCCAGGACCCTGTACCCTGGGGAACACATACCCAGGACCATGTACCCTGGGGAAAACATACCCAGGACCCTGTACCCTGGGGAACAAATACCCAGAACCCTGTACCCTGGGGAACACATACCCAGGACCGTGCACCATGGGGAAAACATACCCAGGACCATGTACCCTGGGGGGGCACATACCCAGGACCCTGTACCCTGGGGAGCACATTCCCAAGGCCCTGTACCATGGGGAGCACATACCCAGGACCCTGTACCCTGGGGAGCACATACCCAGGACCATGTACCCTGGGAAACAAATACCCAGAACCCTGTACCCTGGGGAGCACATACGCAGGACTCTGCACCCTGGGGAAAACATACCCAGGACCCTGTACCCTGGGGAACACATACCCAGGTCCCTGTACCCTGGGGAACACATACCCAGGACCATGTACCCTGGGGAGCACATACCCAGGACCCTGTACCCTGGGGAACACATACCCAGGACCCTGCACCATGGGGAACACATACCCAGGACCCTGTACCCTGGGGAACACGTACCCAGGACCCTGTACCCTGGGGAAAACATACCCAGGACCCTGCACCCTGGGGAACACATACCCAGGGCCCTGTATCCTGGGGAACACATACCCAGGACCATGTACCCTGGGGAGCACATACGCAGGACCCTGCACCCTGGGGAAAACATACCCAGGACCATGTACCCTGGGGAACACATACCCAGGTCCCTGTACCCTGGGGAGCACATTCCCAGGGTCCTGTACCATGGGGTGTACATAACCAGGACCCTGTACCCTGGGGAAAACATACCCAGGACACTGTACCCTGGGGAACACATACCAGGACCATGTACCCTGGGGAACACATACCAGGACCATGTACCCTGGGGAAAACATACCCAGGACCCTGTACCCTGGGGAACACATAACCAGGACCCTGTACCCTGGGGAACACATAACCAGGACCCTGTACCCTGGGGAGCACATACCCAGGACCCTGTACCCTGGGGAACACATAACCAGGACCCTGTACCCTGGGGAACACATAACCAGGACCCTGTACCCTGGGGAGCACATACCCAGGACCCTGTACCCTGGGGAACACATACCCAGGACCCTGTATCCTGGGGAGTACATACTCAGGACCCTGTACCCTAGGGTGCACATACATAGGGCCCTGTACCATCGTCAGAAAATACCAGGGCCCTTTACCCTCAACAACACATACGCAGGACCCTGTACCCTATGGAACACATATCCAAGATCCTGTACCCTGTACCCTGGGGAACACATACCCAGGACCCTGTACTCTGGGGTGGACATACCCAGGACCCTGTACCCTGTACCCTGTACCCTGGGGAACACATACCCAGGACCCTGTACCCTGGGGTGGACATACCCAGGACCCTGGACCCTCCACAGCACATACCCAGGGCCCTGAACCCTGGGTAGCAGATACCCAGGACCGTGTACCCAGGGGAGAACATACCCAGGACTCTGTGCACTAGGGAGTACATACCCAAGACCCTGTACCCTGGGGAACACATACCCAGGACCCTGTATCCTGAGGAACACATACCCAGGGCCCTGTACCCTGGGGAACACAATGCATCCACTCCTCCACCTCAGTCGCAACAGAGTGTACTAGCTACAAGATGCACTGCAGAAAATTCATCCAAAGTCCTTCAAGATACCTTCCAAACCTGCGACCACCTCCTCCTGGAGTGGCAAGGTGCAGCAGATACATGGGAACACCATCCCCCCACACCCCCACCCTGCAAATTCCCCTCCAAAGCCACTCGCCATCTCGATCAAAAATACATCGCCGTTCCTTTAGGGACGCTGGGTCAAAGTCTTGCAATTCCCTCCCTAAGGGCATTGTGGGTCAATCTACAGCACACAGGCTGTAACTGTTCAAAACGTGCAGCTTACCACCATGTTCTCAGGGGGCAAATAGGTACAGGGCGATAAAAGGTCAGGCGGCATCCGGGGAGCAGGAAAATCGACGTTTTGGGCAAAAGCCCTTCATCGGGAATCTGTCCGAAACGTCGATTTCCCTGCTCCTCGGATGCTGCCTGACTCTGCTGTGCTTTTCCAGCACCACTCTAATCTAGACTCTGGTTTCCAGCATGTGCAGTCCTCGTTTTTACCTACAGGGCAATAAGTACTGGGCCCAGCCGGTGACACCCGGGTCCTAT
Organism: Hemiscyllium ocellatum; assembly: GCF_020745735.1. Lineage (NCBI taxonomy): Eukaryota > Metazoa > Chordata > Chondrichthyes > Orectolobiformes > Hemiscylliidae > Hemiscyllium > Hemiscyllium ocellatum. Next base: position 49,037 of record NW_026867603.1, read on the forward strand.
GAAAGAGTTAAAAAAAAAATTTGGTTTGCTGAAGTTGTCTTGGTAAGGAACGTCCCAGTCCTTACCCAGCCTGGGGTAACTGGAGTGTGACTACATACCCATAACAAAGTGGCTGCTCATCGAGAGGTAGGGGTAGTGTTGCAGAACAGGGATACCGAGGGGTTCAGGTACATTACTCTTTGAGGTTTGCAAACAGGGTGGTTAAAAACGCACTTAGCACACTTGCCTTCAATGCTCAGACTTTTGAGTGGTCGGAGTTGCGGGACGTCATGCTGAGGTTGTGGAGGACATTGCTGAGGCCTCTTCTGGACTACCGTGCCTAGTGCCGGTCACCCGGCAAGGATATTGTGAAAGCTGGGGAGGGTGCCGCGGAGATTACCAGGGCGTTGCCGGGTTTGGAAGGGTTTGAGTTATCAAAGCAAGGCTGGGACCTTTTTTACATTGGAGCGTAAGAGGCTGAGAGGTGACCTTAGAGAAGTTTATAAAATCATGAGGGTCCGGATCTGGTTCATGGTAGGCGCCTTTTCCCCAGGGTGAGGGATTTCAAGACATTTTTGAGGTGAGAGGAGAACGATTTAAAAAGACATGAGGGGCCAATTTTTTTTAACACAGAGGATGGTTTGTGCGTGGAATGAAGTCATATGGTGTGCAGGGTGTTCTAGCGAGATGGATAAAGAATGGATGAGCAGCAGGAGACAGAGTAGTAATTGAAGGGAGTTTCTCGAAGTGGAGAAAGGTGACCAGTGATGTTCCACAGGGGTCAGTGCTGGGGTCACTGTTATTTGTGATATACATAAATAATCTGGGAGAGGGCACTGTTGGTCTGATCAGTAAGTCTGCAGATGACACGAAGATTGGTGGAGTAGCAGAAAGTATAAGGGACTGTCAGAGAATACAGGAGGATATCGATAGACTGGGGAGTTGGGTGGAGAAGTGGCAGATGGAGTTCAATCCAGGCAAATGTGAGGTGATACGTTTTGGGAAGTCTAATTCTCGAGCCAACTATCCTGTAAACGGAAGAGCCTTGGGATAAGTTGATGGGCAGAGGGGTCTGGGAGTTCAGGTACATTGTACCCTGAAGGTGGCTGCACAGGGGGATAGAGTGGGCAGGAAGGCATAGGGTATGCTTGTCTTCATCGGGCGGGGTATTGAGTATAAGAGCTGGCAGGTCATGTTAACATTGTACAAGACGTTGGTTCGGCCGCATTTAGAATACGGTATACAGTTCTGGTCACCACATTACTGACAGGATGTGGGCGCTTTGGAGAGGGTGCAGAGAAGGTTTACGAGGATGTTGCCTGGGATGGAAGGTGCTAGCTATGAAGAGAGGTTGAGTCGGTTTGGATTGTTTCCATTAGGAAAAAGGAGATTGGGGGGGGGACCTGATTGAGGTTTACAAGATCATGAAGGGTATGGACAGGGTGGGTAGAGACAAGCTTTTCCCCAGGGTGAGGGATTCAGTAACGAGAGGTCACGCTTTCAAGGTGAGAGGTGGAAAGTTTAAGGAGGATACACGCAGCAAGTACTTCACACGGAGGGTGGTGGGTGTCTGGAACGCGTTGCCAGCAGAGGTGGTAGAGGCAGGCACAGTAGATCCATTTAAGATGGGTCTGGACAGATGCCTGAGGAGGTGGGCGAGCAGAGGGATACAGATGCTCAGGAATTGGGCGACAGGTTTAAAGAGTGGATTTGGATCCCGGGCTGGAAACTTTCTGTGTTCTTTGAACTTCCTGAGGAAGTGGCGGATGCGGGAACAGTTACGTTTAAAACGACATTTGGGTAAGTACATGAAGAGGAAAGGTTTGGAAGGACTGTGGGATAGGAGCAGGGCAGGTGAGACTAGTTGAGTTTGCGATGATGTTTGGGGCAGATTGATTGGACCGGAGGATTTGTGTCCGTGCTCTATGAGTCTATGACTGTGAAATATTCCTTTCAAACAAGTAGCTCACGTCACAAGGGTAATTGGAGTTGGGCAATAAGCCAGGGACCCACACATCCCATGAAAAGATTGTTTTTTAAATTGGCTTTGTGGCCTCAGCTTCCAGTCATTACAACATTGGGGAGGGCTTTCGGTCCATTGAGTCCATGCTAGCTCCCCTGACAGAAGCAGCCAGTCCCCACTGCTCTGTCTCTGGAGCCCCTGCAAGTTTATTTCCATGGTGTTGCCTTTTTTTTTAAAAACTCCTTTCACAATCATTCCTTTACTCCATGACCACCTCCACCCTTTTGTAGGTCATAGGTTCTAGCTCCCTACCACTTGCTGCATCAGAAACATTCCTCTCACCCATCCCCACCACCACTCCCCCCACACCCAATGCTTGTTCAGTCTTCACTCAAGATCTCCGCAACACCCCCCCACCCCTCAACAGGGGGGTTCAGAACAGCACCACCAGCTAAAGGAACAGTTTTACCATATGTAAAGGTCATCGAGTCATAGAGCTGCACAGCACCGAAACAGACCCTTCGGTCTAACTCATCAGTGCTGACCCAGATACCCTAACCTAACCCAGTCCCCGTGTGCCAGCACTTGGCCCATCTCCCTCTAACACCCTTCCTATCCCACTCCCCCATCCAGATGCCTTTTAAATGTTGTCATTGTACCAGCCCCCAACCACTTCCTCTGACAGCGCATTCCGTACACGCACCACCGTCTGAGTCCCTTAGGTCCCTTTTAAATCATTCCCCCTCTCACCTTAAACCTACCCCCCTCTAGTTCTGGGCTCCCCCACCCCAGGGGGAAAAGACCTTGTCTATTTACCCTATCCATGCCCCCCTCATGATTTTATAAACCTCTAGTTCTGGGCTCCCCCACCCCAGGGGGAAAAGACCTTGTCTATTTACCCTATCCATGCCCCCCTCATGATTTTATAAACCTCTAGTTTTAGATTAGACTTAGATTAGACTTACAGTGTGGAAACAGGCCCTTCGGCCCAACAAGTCCACACCGACCCGCCGAAGCGCAACCCACCCATACCCCTACATTTACCCCTTACCTAACACTACGGGCAATTTAGCTTGGCCAATTCACCTGACCCGCACATCTTTGTGACTGTGGGAGGAAACCGGAGCACCCGGAGGAAACCCACGCAGACACGGGGAGAACGTGCAAACTCCACACAGTCAGTCGCCTGAGTCGGGAATTGAACCCGGGTCTACAGGCGCAGTGAGGCAGCAGTGCTAACCACTGTGCCACCGTGCTGCCCTAGGCTCCCCCACCCCAGGGGGAAAAGACCTTGTCTATTTACCCTATCCATGTCCCCCCTCATGATTTTATAAACCTCTAGTTCTGGACTCCCCCACCCCAGGGGGGAAAAGACCTTGTCTATTTATCCTATCCATAACCGTCCTCATGATTTTATAAACCTCTATAAGGTCACCCCTCAGCCTCCAACGCTCCAGGGAAAACAGCCCCAGCCTGTTCAGCCTCTCTCTGCAGCTCAAATCCTCCCACCCTGGCAACATCCTTGTAAATCTTTTCTGAACCCTTTAAGTGTTTCACAAAATCCTTCTAAGAGGAGGGAGACCAGAATTGCACGCAATATTCCAACAGTGGCCTAACCAATGTCCTCTCGTTCACATCTCCCCACGGTCTCTTTAGTCCGAGGAGAATAGTTCTGGCTCCTCTGACCGAACCTTGGAGTGAAGATCCCCCATCACCCCAGAACAGCTCTGGTGAAGTCACCCTCCATGCCCCCCTGGGGACCCTCACATCCTCCTCCATGTCTGGTGACCCACAACTGCACGAGATACTGTCTGGTTGGGGCCTGACCGGAAATCCCCGAGAGGTTCGCAAACAACATCCCTGCTTTTATTTACGCTCTAAATTGTGGAGCCCAAGATGTCAGAACCGCGTTCTCAGTTTGTTCTGCCGTGGGGCACACTGTTGAAAATCATAGAATCCTTCCAGTGCAGAAGAAGGTCACTCAGCGCATTGGGTCTTCACCAACCCTTTGAAAAGCATCCCTCCCAGACCCGGTCCCTTACTCTATTCCCGTAACCTCACGCGGCTTATCCACGCGCACCCTTGGACACCACGGGGTAATTGAGCACAGAACTAGACATCTTCAGGCAGTCGGAGGAAACCAGAGGTCCAGGAAGAAGCGACGCACAGACGGAGCGGGGGTGGGGTGGGGGGGGAGAGAGAAGGTGCCAACTCCGCAAAAGCAGTCGCCCCAGGCTTCAATTGAACCTGCCCCCCCCCCCCACCCCGGTGCTGTGAGGTAGCGCTAACCACTGAGCCATTCTGTTGCCCATTGCCTGTCGTCAAGCCCCCATCCGGGTTACTGAGGTCCTTCAGCTAAGGGAGAGCTACCGTCTTTAAATGGTTTTGCCATCCAGACCCACAGCTAAGGTGTTAGACTGTGAGATCGTAAGGAGCAGAAATTAGGCCATACAGCCCATCGATTCAATCATGGCTGATAAGTTTCTCCACCCATTCCCCCGCAACCCTTGATACTCAAGAATTCACCCATCTCCATCTTAAAGTCACTCAATGACATGGCCTCCCAGCCTTCTGCAGCAATGAGTTCCATAGATTCTCTGGCTGAAGATGTTTCTCCTTATCTCTGTTCGAAAAGGTCTTCCCTTTACTCTAAGGCTGTGCCCTCGGGACCTAGTCTCTCTCCTACTAATGGAGGCATCTTCCCAACATGCACTCTGTCCAGGCCATTCAGTATTGAGTACGTTTCCGTTCGATCATCCCCAGATCCTAGTCAAGCCCATCGAGGATGGACATTCCTCATGTGTTAAACGTTTCATTCCTGGTAAAACCAAGGACTGCAGATGCTGGAAACCAGAGTCTAGATTAGAGTGGTGCTGGAAAAGCACAGCAGGGTCGGTCAGGAGCAGGAAAGTCGACGTTTCGGCAAAATCCCTTCATCAGGAATAGAGGCAGGGAGCCTCCGGGGTGGAGAGATAAATAGGAGGGGGGTGGGGAGAAGGTAACATAGAGTACAATAGGTGAATGGAGGTGGGGATGGAGGTGATAGGTCAGAGGGGAGGGTGGGGGAAGGTAGCAAAGTGGACAATAGGTGGATGGGGGTGGGGATGGAGGTGATAGGTCAGAGGGGAGAGTGGGGGAAGGTAGCATAGAGTACGATAGGTGAATGGGGGTTGGGATGGAGGTGATAGGTCAGAGGGGAGGGTGGGGGAAGGTAGCAAAGTGGACAATAGGTGAATGGGGGTGGGGATGGAGGTGATAGGTCAGAGGGGAGGGTGGGGGAAGGTAGCAAAGTGGACAATAGGTGAATGGGGGTGGGGACGGAGGTGAGAGGTCAGAGGGGAGAGTGGGGGAAGGTAGCATAGAGTACAGTAGGTGGATGGGGGTGGGGATGGAGGTGATAGGTCAGAGGGGAGGGTGAGGGAAGGTAGCAAAGAGTACAATAGGTGGATGGGGGTGGGGATGGAGGTGATAGGTCAGAGGGGAGGGTGAGGGAAGGTAGCAAAGAGTACAATAGGTGGATGGGGGTGGGGATGGAGGTGATAGGTCAGAGGGGTGGGTGGAGCGGATAGGTGGGAAGGGAGATTGGCAGGTGGGACAGGTCATGGGGACGGTGCTGAGCTGGAAGGTTGGAACTGGGGTGAGGTGGGGGAAGAGGAAATGAGGAAACTGTTGAAGTCCACATTGATGCCCTGGGGTTGAAGTGTTCCGAGGGGGAAGATGAGGCATTCTTCCTCCAGGCGTCTGGTGGTGAGGGAGCGGCGGTGAAGGAGGCCCAGGATCTCCATGTCCTCGGCAGAGTGGGAGGGGGAGTTGAAATGTTGGGCCACAGGGCGGTGTGGTTGATTAGTGCGGGTGTTCCCTAAAGCGCTCTGCTCGGAGGTGTCCAGTCTCCCCAATGTTAGAGGAGACCGCATCGGGAGCGACGGATACAATAAGTGATATTGGTGGATGTGCAGGTAAAACTTTGATGGATGTGGAAGGCTCCTTTAGGGCCTTGGATGGAGGTGAGGGAGGAGGTGTGGGTGCAGGTTTTGCAATTCCTGTGGTGGCAGGGGAAGGTGCCAGGATGGGAGGGTGGGTTGTTGGGGGACCATTCTTATGCAGCTCCTCTGAACCCACTCCAGAGCCAGTACATCCTTCCTGAGATATGGGGCCCAAAACTCACACAATACTCCAAATGTGGTCTGACTAGAGTCTTAATGAGTGGCCAGCATAGTTCAAGGGACAGCTAGGGTTGGGGGCTTTGCCAAGGACCCTTGACAGAATAAAGGAGGGAAAGAAATAACCTTAACTCGAACTCTTCTGCTGCACGATCTCTCCGCCAAGGGGAACGCCGAAGGGGGACAGCTTTCATTGTAATTCCGAGAGGGACTCACCTTGAATCCGGTTGGGCACCAATCCACAAAGCTGACCGCACGCATGCTCTTGATGGTGGCGATGGAGGTGTTGATCTCCTTCGCCGGCACGTCCCCTCGGTACAGCATACAGCACGCCATGTACTTGCCAGAGTGGAGGTCGCACTTGACCATCTGGTTGCCTGGCTTGAAGCAGGCCTTGGTGATCTTCAGCGTGGTGTGCCAGGTGTCCTCGTTCTCTTCCTTCGAGATGAGGGGGGCGTAGGTGGTCAGGGGGAAGTGGATGCGGGGGTAGGGGACCAGGTTGGTCTGGAACTCCGTCAGGTCCACGTTGAGGGCGCCCTCGAACCGCAGAGAGACCGTGATGGAGGACACCACCTGCGCCACCAGGCGGTTGAGGTTGGTGTAGGTCGGGCACTCGATGTCCAGGTTGCGCTGGCAGATGTTGTAAATGGCCTCGTTGTCCACCAGGAAGGCGCAGTCGGAGTGCTCCAGGGTGCTGTGGGTGACCAGCAACGCGTTGTAGGGCTCGACCACCGCGGTGGAGATCTGGGGAGCCGGGTAGACGGAAAACTCCAGCTTGGATTTCTTGCCGTAGTCGACGGAGAGCCTCTCCATCAGGAGGGAGGTGAAACCGGAGCCGGTGCCTCCTCCGAAACTGTGGAAGATGAGGAAACCCTGGAGCCCCGTGCACAGATCAGCCTGGAGGAGGGTGGGACAGGAAAGAAAGTCCGAGTCAAGATTAGATTAGATTAGATTTAGATTACTTACAGTGTGGAAACAGGCCCTTCAGCCCAACAAGTCCACACTGACCCGCCGAAGCGCAACCCACCCATACCCCTACATTTACCCCTTACCTAACACTACGGGCAATTTAGCATGGCCAATTCACCTGACCCGCACATCTTTGGACTGTGGGAGGAAACCGGAGCACCCGGAGGAAACCCACGCAGACACGGGGAGAACGTGCAAACTCCACACAGTGAGTCGCCTGAGGCGGGAATTGAACCCGGGTCTCTGGCGCTGTGAGGCAGCAGTGCTAACTACTGTGCCACTGTGAAGAAAGGTCCCAAGCACTGAATGTGTATTGTTATGGTCTGTCACCACCCCCCACCTCACCCCTCCACAGACCCTGACGTTTTCTTATGTTAAAGGGAGAGGTGAAGTGTCCCAGACGTGATGGTCAAACTATTGAGCAAAACATAATTTTTTGAAACACGCTAGTTAAAATACAAACAAACAAGAACTTAGAATAACTCAACTACTGATAAACTTAATGGAATAACAGATACAGTACCTTATACTGATTAACTGTTCCAATATAATAACATCCCATCAATACACCCCTTCTCAAATTCAGATACCGATTTTCACATGCAGTTATCCAATCCAGGAGGAAACAACAACAAAAGAAATTGATGGAAAATAGCAGCTGGGAAATATCCAGTGAAGCTGCCAACTCTTTTGATATCCCAAAGGCTTCTACTGAAAATTAAACCTAAAACCTAGAAGGCCTGGCCTGAGATCGTTGGCCACGTAAAAAGCTGCTTTCGCTGTTCCAACTTTAAAACAAAATCCCAAAGCCTCACAAATTGTTTAGCTTCTCAGAGACAGCTCGGTATATTTGCCATACAACTTCTCTTTGAAAAAAGAAACCAGGGTAATAATGACGTCTCAAAGTGACAGCATCGTCGCAACCCTTTTGGATTAAGAGATGATCCAATCGTTGCCCTGAAGAGTCGATAAGGATAGACAGAGAGAAATAAATTCTTCCGGCTGGGTGAGGGTGTTGGAGCAAGGGGTAGGAACCTTAAAAATTGAAGCCAGGCTCTTCAGGGCTAAGGACTGGAAGCAGGTCTTTACAGAAAGGGGAATGGAAAATTGGAGTCCTCTCCACCCAAAGGCTGTCGAGACGGGAGATAGGTTGAATATTTCTGTTTGACATGTCTGCGTGAAAGATTATTAAGCCATTGCAGGTAGATACGGTTAGGATGTAGATGGACCACGGTATGATGGGCCACAGAATCAGGCTAGAATCATCGAATCCTGACAGTGTGGAATCAGGCAGTACGGCCCAACAGGTCCACACCGTCCCTCCGAAGAGCACCCCACCCAGACCCTTTCCTCTACCCTGATACGTTACATTTACCCCTCACTAATCCACCCCAACCTGCACATCCCTGGGCACTACGGGGACAATTTAGCACGGTCAATCCACCCTAACCTGCACATCTTTGGATTGTGGGAGGAACCCAGAACACCCAGAGGAAACCCACGCAGACACGGAGGGAGAATGTGCAAACTCCACACGGACGGTTGCACGAGGCTGGAATTGCACCCGGATCCCTGGCGCCCTGAGGCAGCAGTACTAACCACTGAGCCACCCCAGACTATGGAGACTGAATGGCCTCCTCCTGTGTCTCTGTTCTTGTCAGGCCCTGCCAGGACACTCCGGAGAGGAAGTGCGAAGACGAGTGTAAAGTTTTGAGGACACCCAGTCTGCTACTTCTGATCCACCGACCTGCTTCCAGCCCCCAGAGTCGCAGGATCTGGGGAAGGTTGGCTGCACTGTGCTAATGTCACTGGACGAGTAACCCGGAGACCCAGGCTGGTGAGCCACTGGATTGGCATAAAAACCCATCAGTGTCCTGGAGGGGAAGGTAATCCACGTGACTCCAGACTCACATCAATCCTTGACTCTTTGCCTTGCTCTTGGCGAAACAGTCAGCTCAAGGGGCACTTTGGGACAAACGTACATGGTGCCAGTGAAACGCAGATCCCATATTTGGACAAACAGACAATTCCTTTGAGTCATGCAGCATTAAAACCGGGCGTGCGGCCCACTATGTGAATGCACACCAACAGAGACTAAACTGTGCTCATCCCATTTCCCTGCACTGGGTCCATGGCGTCGCCAAGCCCTGGCGTTTTGAGTGCTTGTCCAGATGCTTCTTAAATGTTGCCAGAGTCCCTGCCTCCACCACCCTCTCAGGCACAGCACCTTCCATATTCCCCCTGTCTTCTGGGTGAAAAATAGTTCCTCCAAACCACTTGTTTAAACACGTGCCGTGGGGGAAGAGATTCTCGCAATCTGCCGTGAATACGCCTCTCACAATGCCGTATCCCTCGGTCAGACTCCCTCCTCTGCTCCGGGTCTACCTCGTCTCTCCACGTGACGGAGACCTTCTTTTCCGGGCAACGTCCTGGTGAATCCGCTCCGCGCCCTCCCCAGTGCCATCGCGTCTTTCCCGATAGGATGGACGATCAGAACTGCACGCAGTATTCCATCTGTGGCCGAACCAACGCCTTACCAAGTTGTGGCGAGACTTCCTTGTCCCTGTATTCTGTGCCCTAACTCATCAAGGTCAGCATCCCTGTCTTCAGCACCCTGCCTACCTGCGCTGACGCCTTCAGGGACTCATACACCGAAGTCCCTTTCTTGCTCAGTACTCCCTAGGGAGCTACCATGCATTGTGCATACCATTCCCTTATTAGACCCCAAATGCACCACCTCGCACTTATCAGGATTACATTTCAATTGCTGTTGCTCGGCCCAATTTACTGGTTGATCCATATCAGATTGTAGCTTGAGACCATTCTCCTCAGTGTTAATAACACCATCTTGGATTCTGTACCTCAGATTGGTGTCGCAAATGGCCACCGCTAAACTTTTCACTGTACTCATGTGAGTACACGTGACAATTAGCGTAATTTAATTCTTGCGTCTCTGCAGTAATAATACTTTCCACATCTGTCCTCCTTACAAGCGACCACCTTGACCAAAACCCTTAGGGACCTGTTCCAGCATCATCTGACTGGACAGGTCAAATTTAGATTAGATTTCCTACAGTGTGGAAACAGGCCCTTCAGCCCAACCAGTCCACACCGACCCTCCGAAGAGTAACCCACCCAGACCCATTTCCCGCTGACTAATGCACCTAACACTACAGGGACAATTTAGCACGGCCAATCCACCCTAACCTGCACATCCCTGGGCACTACAGGGACAATTTAGCACGGCCAATCCACCCTAACCCTGCACATCCCTGGGCACTACGGGACAATTTAGCACGGCCAATCCACCCTAACCTGCACATCCCTGGGCACTACGGGGACAATTTAGCACGGCCAATCCACCCTAACCTGCACATCCCTGGGCACTACGGGGGCAATTTAGCACGGCCAATCCACCCTAACCTGCACATCCCTGGGCACTACAGGGACAATTTAGCACGGCCAATCCACCCTAACCTGCACATCCCTGGGCACTACGGGGGCAATTTAGCACGGCCAATCCACCCTAACCCTGCACATCCCTGGGCACTACGGGACAATTTAGCACGGCCAATCCACCCTAACCTGCACATCCCTGGGCACTACGGGGACAATTTAGCACGGCCAATCCACCCTAACCTGCACATCCCTGGGCACTACGGGGACAATTTAGCACGGCCAATCCACCCTAACCTGCACATCCCTGGGCACTACGGGGACAATTTAGCACGGCCAATCCACCCTAACCTGCACATCCCTGGGCACTACAGGGACAATTTAGCACGGCCAATCCACCCTAACCTGCACATCCCTGGGCACTACGGGGGCAATTTAGCACGGCCAATCCACCCTAACCCTGCACATCCCTGGGCACTACGGGACAATTTAGCACGGCCAATCCACCCTAACCTGCACATCCCTGGGCACTACGGGGACAATTTAGCACGGCCAATCCACCCTAACCTGCACATCCCTGGGCACTACGGGGACAATTTAGCACGGCCAATCCACCCTAACCTGCACATCCCTGGGCACTACGGGGACAATTTAGCACGGCCAATCCACCCGAACCTGCACATCCCTGGGCACTACGGGGACAATTTAGCACGGACAACCCGCCCTAACGTGCAAATCTTTGGATTGTGGGAGGAAACCGGAGCATGCAGAGGAAACCCACGCAGACACGGGGAGAATGTGCAAACTCCACACACACAGTCGCCCGAGGCTGGGATCGAACCCGGGACCCTGGTGCTGTGATGCAGCAGTGCTAACCACTGGGCCACCGTGCCACCCTATCGAAGGGAAGGATTGAGCAGCGCCTTGCTTTGGCTGTTACGGTCAAACAGGCTGTAGCACCTCTCGCCAACCTGGTCCGCAGAGGAACTCGGGTCGCCATCCCTGGGGAAAGTATGCATGGGGAGAGCCAGGAATGTGATCTGAACGAACAACCTACCAGCTTCCGGATGCGATCCAGGACCAAATCCACGATCTCCTTGCCGATGGAGCAGTGGCCCCGGGCGTAGTTGTTAGCCGCGTCCTCCTTGCCGGTGATCAGCTGCTCAGGGTGGAAGAGCTGTCGGTAGGTGCCGGTACGGACCTCATCTGGGGGACGGTGTGAGAAATGGTGAATGATTAACTGAGTGCTCCACTTGCTGGGATACATGAGGTGGTGCGAGGTTCTGAGAGGAAGGATCCTGGTGTGTTTGAGGGTGTGACAGTCCGACAATTGACACACAATCCCCTGAAGGACCGTGAGTGCGACGAGTTACTCTGATGTTCAGTGACACCGCCAACACTGCTCACTGACAAATATTGGCTTCCCGACTCAAACTGAAAATCCTGTTCTCGACTGAAAATATTCCTGTTGCACTCCCCATCTCCATCTGACCCAATTCATCTGCTGCTGAAACCCTCATCCTAATGAATCTCTTCTGCTCCCTCCTCAGTGCAATGACACCTTCCCTGTATAGCACAGTGACCAGAATTGCACACACTGTGGTCTAACTAACATCATTGATAGCTCCAACATCACCTCCTTACTCACGCATTTAACGCCTTAATTAAGAAGAGATCCCATTTGCCTCGTCATTCACACGGAATGGTAGGCGATGAACGGCTGAGGATCCTGGGAATATATTCATTCGAGTTTAGAAGGTTATGGGGAGATCTAATAGAAACTTACAAGATAATGCGTGGCTTAGAAAGGGTGGGTTCTGGGAATTTGTTTCCGTCAGGCGGGGGGAGACTAGGGCCTTACAATTAGAAGGGGGGTCAATTTAGAACGGAAATGAGGAGGCATTTCTTCAGCCGGAGAGTGGTGGGCCTGTGGGGATTCGTTACCACGGAGTGCAGTGGAGGCCGGGACGTTAAATGTCTTCAAGGCAGAGATTGATAAATTCTTGAGCTCGCAAGGAATTAAGGGCGACGGGGATGGTGCGGGTAAGTGGCGATGAAATGTCCATCAGCCATGATTGAATGGACTCAACGGGCCGAATGGCCTTACTTCCACTTTTATCTACCGGTGGTGGGGGCTGTATGGAGGGTCCGCACAGAGTCGATGGGCTATCTGCACTGTACTCATCTTTTAAGCAACATAATTGTGCCCACATCCACCACTTCTTCATGAAATTCCACATACAAACCACCCTCTGGCTGAAGGATTTGCCCTTCCTGTCTTTTTCAAATCCCTCTCCTCACACCTTAAAAGCGTGCTCAGGCTCCCACCCCCAGGGATGCTGAACCGATGTGCGGCCGCGTGGTTTAGACGCAGCGTCGCCTGGGTAACCGCGGAAGCTTCTCTGGCGGACGCCCCATTTTCTCTCCAACCTGCTCGGGCGAGCCGGCGCATTCTTCGTTTCCCCCCCTCCCCGCCCTTACCTACCACGGTGGGCTCCAGATCGATGAAGACGGCCCGGGGAACGAGCTTCCCCGCCCCGGTCTCGCTGAAGAAGGTGTGGAAGGAGTCGTCTTGCAAGCCGCCGGACTTTGGAGGGCGCATTTTACCGTCGGGCTTGATGCGGTGCTCCAGGCAGTACAGTTCCCAGCATGCATTGCCGAGTTGCACGCCGGCCTGGCCGATGTGGAGGGACAGGCACTCGCGCTAGACAGAGAGGAGGAGAGCACAGGACCATCACGTCAATCAGTGGCTGCTCACAATGTTTCGTTGAGTGGGATGGGAGGAAAGCTGGTGAAAGGAGTCTTTAGTTTCCGACCAATTCCTCCCTCTGTGCCGCTCCCACACACTCATAGAGTCCCTACGGTGTGGAACCAGACCATTCGGCCCATCGGGTCCACGCCGACCCTCCGAAGAGCATCCCACCCAAACCCAGTCCACCTCTCTAACCCTGCATTTCCCACGGCTAGCTTGTCTAGCCTGCACATCCCTGGGCACTACGGGGACAATTTAGCACGGCCAACCCACCTTAACCTGCACATCCCTGGGCACTACGGGGACAATTTAGCACGGCCAACCCACCCTAACCTGCACATCCCTGGGCACTACGGGGACAATTTAGCACGGCCAACCCACCCTAACCTGCACATCCCTGGGCACTACGGGGACAATTTAGCACGGCCAACCCACCCTAACCCGCACATCCCTGGGCACCAAGGGGACAATTTAGCACGGCCAATCCCACCCTAACCTGCACATCCCTGGGCACTACGGGGACAATATAGCACGGCCAATCCCACCCTAACCTGCACATCCCTGGGCACTACGGGGACAATTTAGCACGGCCAATCCACCCTAACCTGCACATCCCTGGGCACTACGGGGACAATTTAGCACGGCCAATCCACCCTAACCTGCACCTCTTTGGACTGTGGGAAGAAACCAGAGCACTCAGAGGAAACCCACGCAGATACGTGGGTATGCACAAACTCCTGGAATCAAGTCTGGGTCTCTGGTGCTCTGAGGGAGCAATGCTGACCACTGAGCCACCGTGGTGCCCTGTATTCATCCCTGCTCAATCATCTCTCGCACTCCCTCACCCATGCTCTGTCTACATTGCCCTTACAACTGTCTCCGTACACCAGCCCTCACTCATGTTTTTACCCACCACGCTGCTCATTCAATGTCCATCTCTGTGCTTGGCCCGTTCACCGTGTCCCCACCTCTTCACTGCCACTGTCTCCCAGTCTGTGCATGGACCCTCACTGTGTGAGCAGAGAACCTGGAAGCAGGGTTTGGCCATTCGGTCCTTCAAGCCCATTCCGCCCTTTAATAAGAGCAGGGCTGACCCCCTCCCTCCCCACCCCACCCCACAGGGGAACGCAAGTGTGCTTCTGTTGTTAAAAAGGAAACACCAGGAGAAAGTGAGGACTGGAGATCAGAGTCGAGAGTGTGTGTGGTGCCGGAAAAGCACAGCGGGGTCAGGCAGCATCCGAGGAGCAGGAGAATCGACGTTTCCGGGCAGGAGGAATCCTGATGACGGGCTTATGCCCGAAACGTCGATTCGCCCGCCCCCCCTCGGATGTTGCCTGACCCTGCTGTGCTTTTCCAGCACCACACACTCTCGACCCGCAAAGGAAATGCCAAACAATTATGGGCCATTTAGCTCTACTTCAGTGGTGGGCAAGCTGTTAGAATCAGTCCTGAGATTCTGTCAGTAAACTGTCAGTGAGAAAGGCTTGGACTGCTCAGGGATAATCAGCATGGCTTTGTTCAGGGAAGGCCATGCCTTACAAATTCGACTGAATTCTTCAAAGAGGTGGTGAGAAGGGTAATGCTGTGGATGGATTTCATCGATGGATTTACATAAGGCGTTTGACAAGATCCCAAGTGGTCGAGTGGTCAATAAAGTAAAAGTGACCGTGCAGAAATGGATCCAAAGTTGGCTTAATAAAAGGAAACGGAGGGTAATAGTTGGTGGCTTGCCTTTGTGAATGGCATTCTGCCTCATGTGGTCTTCAGCGAGGCTCAGTTTTCAGATCCCTGCTGTTTGCTTTTGAAAGTGGGGTCACAGTTGGGAGGTTTGCCATTGAGGAGAAAGTGAGGACTGCTGATGCCCAGGTCGGGCAGCATCCGAGGAGCAGGTGATTCGATGTTCCGGTCATAAGCCCCTCGCTCCCGAAGAAGGGCTTATGCCGGAAACGTCGATTCTCCTGCTCCTCGGATGCTGCCAAATTTGTAGATGACACAATCATGGCTGTTCAGAGAGGCCTCCCCCTCCTCCCTCAACCCCCAAACCAGTCCTCAGTTGTCCTCATCATTCAGAGTCATACTCTCAACATCGCCCCTCTGCCCTGTTTCTCTATCTATCGGTCCACCAGTTTCGGTTATTCATGAGATGTGAGCATCACTGACGTTTTCTGCCTAATCCCAATAGCCCCAGCAGCATGGCTATCTTCTTGAATTCAAGGGGCTGGCTTGGCCGTTGAAGAGGGCATTTCAGAGTGCGCTGTATGACTGAGGGGTTGGAGTCTCATGTAGGCCCAGACTGGGTAAGGGTGGCAGATTTCCTTTGCTGAACGACAACAGTGAACCAGATGAGTTTTCAAGCCACGAGGTGGGCGGTGTGGTTAGCGCTCACAGCGTCAGGGACCTGGCTGGGTGACTGTCTCGCGTCACGTTCTCCCCGTGTCTGTGGGGGTTTCTGCCGGGTGCTCTGCTTCCCACCCACAGTTCAAAGATGTGCATGTGAGGTGGATTGGCCATTTTAAAAATTGCCTTGTAGTGTCTAGGGATGTGCATGCAAAGGTGGATTAGCCATGGTTAAAATCTCCGTAGAGGGCTACGAGGATAGAATAGAGAACATTCCAGCACAGTACAGGCGCTTCGGCCCTTCAATGTTGTGCCGACCTGTGAAACCAATCTGAAGCCCGTCTGTACTACACTATCCCATTCTCATCTAAATGTTTAACCAATGCCCATTTAAATGCCCCTAAAGTTGGCGAGTCTACTCCTGTTACAGACAGTGCGTTCCATGCCCCCGACTACTCTCTGAGTAAAGAAACTCCCTCTGCCCTCTGTCCTGTATCTATCACCCCCTCAGTTTAAAGCTGTGTCCCCTCGTGCTAGCCATCACCGTCTGAGGGAAAAGCCTCTCACTGTCCACCCTATCTAACCCTCGGATTATCTTAGACGTCTCAATTAAGTCACCTCTCAACCTCCTTCTCTCTAACGGAAACAGCCTCAAGTCCCTCAGCCTTTCCCCATAAGACCTTCCCTCCATTACCAGGAAACATCCCGGGAAATCTCCTCTGAACCCTTTCCAAAGCTTCCACATCCTTCCTATAATGTGGTGACCAGAACTGTACGCAATACTCCAAGTGCGGCCGCACCAGAGTTTTGTACAGCTGCAGCATGACCTTGTGGCTCCGAAATTCAGTCCCTCTCCCGATAAAAGCTAACACACCGTACACCTTCCTATCAAACTGGGTGGCAACTTTCAGGGATCTATGTACATGGACACCGAGATCTCTCTGCTCATCTACATGACCAAGAATCTTACCATTAGCCCAGTACTCTGCATTCCTGTTACTCCTTCCAAAGTGAATCATCTCACACTTTTCCACATTAAACTCCATCTGCCACCTCCCAGCCCAGCTCTGCAGCTTATCGACGTCCCTCTGTAACCCACAACATCATTCCGCACTATCCACAACTCCACCGACCTTAGTGTCATCCGCAAATTTACTAACCCATCCTTCCACACCCTCATCCAGGTCATTTATAAAAATGACCAACAGCAGTGGCCCCAGAACAGACCCTGTGGTACCCCTCTGGGAACTGAGCTCCAGGATGAACATTTCCCATCAACCACCACCCTCTGCCTTCTTTCAGTGAGCCAATTTCTGATCCCAACCGCTAAATCACCCACAATCCCATACCTCCGTGTTTGGTGCAGTAGCCTACCGTGGGGAACCTTATCAAACACCTGACTGAAACCCATATACACCACATCCACTGCTTTACCCTCATCCACCTGTTTGGTCACCTTCTCAAAGAACTCACTAAGGTTAGTGAGGCATAACCTACCCTTCACAAAACTGTATTGACTATCCCTAATCAACTTATTCTTTTCTAGATGATTATAAATCCTATCTCTTATAACCTTTTCCAACACTTTACCCACAACCGAAGTAAGGCTCACTGGTCTATAATTGCCAGGGTTGTCTCTACTCCCCTTCTTGAAGAAGGGGACAACATTTGCTATCCTCCAGTCTTCTGGCACTATTCCTGTAGACAATGAGGACATAAAGATCAAAGCCAAAGGCTCGGCAATCTCCTCCCTGGCTTCCTAGAGGATAAATCCCATCCGGCCCAGGAGACTTATCTATTTTCACACTTTCCAAAATTCTAACATCTCCTTGTGAACCTCAATCCCATCTAGCCTAGTTGCCCGTATCTCAGTACTCTCAACAACTTTGTCTTTTTCCAGTGTGAATACTGATGAAAAATAGTCATTTAGCACTTCCCCTATCTCCTCAGACTCCACACACAACTTCCCCCTACAGTCCTTGATTGGCCCTAATCTTACACTAGTCATTCTTTTATTCCTGATATACCGATAGAAAGCTTTAGGGTTTTCCTTGATCCTATCTGTCAATGACTTCTCATGTCTTTTCTTAGCTCTCTCTTTAGGTCTTTCCTGGCTATCTTGAAACTCTCAAGCGCTGTAACTGAGCCTTCATGTCTCCTTCTAACATAAGCCTCCTTCTTCCTCTTAACATGAGATTCAACTTCTTTAGTAAACCATAGTTCCCTCGCTCAACCACTTCCTCCCTGCCTGACTGATACATACTTATCAAGGACACGCAGTAGCTGTTCCTTGAATAAGCTCCACATTTCAATTGTGCCCACCCCCTGCAGTCTCCTTCCCTATCCTATGCATCCTAAATCTTGCCGAATCACATCATAATTGCCTTTCCCCCCAGCTATGACTGTTGCCTTCCGGTGTATCCCTATCCCTTTCCATTGCTAAAAATGTATTCAAATGAACTCAGATTTCTCCAGTTTCCTCATTTCCCCTTCCCCCACCTTGTCTCAGTCAAATCCCTCGAACTCAGCACTGCCTTCCTAACCTGCAATCTTCTTCCTGACCCATCCGCCCCCACCCCACTCCGGCCTATCACCCTCAGCTTGACCTCCTTCCACCTACCACATCTCCAACGCCCCTCCCCCAAGTCCCTCCTCCCTACCTTTTATCTTAGCTTGCTGGACACACTTTCCTCATTCCTGAAGAAGGGCATATGCCCGAAACGTCGAATCTCCTGCTCCTTGGAAGCTGCCTGATCTGCTGCGCTTTTCCAGCAACACATTTTCAGCTCTGATCTGCAGCATCTGCAGACCTCACTTTCTCCCCACTGCTAAAGTAACCATAACTTACTTGTGGTCACTATCATTAAAGTGCTCACCTACCTCCAAATCTAACACCTGGCCGAGTTCATTACCCAGTACCAAATCCAATATGGCCTCGCCCCTTGTTGGCCCGTCTACATACTGTGTCAGGAAACCTTCTGTACACATTGGACAAAAACTGACCCATCTAAAGTACTCAAACTATAGCATTCTCAGTCAATATTTGGAAAGTTAAAGTCCCCCATAACAACTACCCTGTCACTCTCGCTCTTATCCAGAATTATCTTTGCTATCCTTTCCTCTACATCTCTGGAACTATTCGGAGACCTATAGAAAACTCCCAACAGGATGACCTCTCCTTTCCTGTTTCTAACTTCAGCCCATACTACCTCAGTCGACAGGTCCTCAGACATCCTTTCTGCCATCATAATACCGTCCTTCACCAACAATGCCACACCTCCCCCCTCTTTTTTACCATCTTCTCTGTTAGATTAGATTCCCTACAGTGTGGAAACAGGCCCTTCGGCCCAACAAGTCCACATTGACCCTCCGAAGAGTAACCCATCCTCTTCTGACTAATGCACCTAACGCTATGGACAATTGACCTGCCCCACACATCTTTGGAATGTGGGAGGAAACCAGAGCACCCGGAGGAAACCCACACAGACATGGGGAAAACGTGCAAACTCCACACAGTCAGTCGCCCAAAGCTGGAATCGAACCTGGGGCCCTGGTGCTGTGAGGGAGCAGTGCTAACCACTAAGCCACTGTGCTGCCCTTACTGAAACATTGAAATCCCGGAACCTGCAACAACCTTTCCTGTCCCTGCTCTACCTGTGTCTCTGAAATGGCCACAACTTTGAAGTCCCAGGTACCAACCCATGCTGCCAGTTCACCCACCTTATTCCGGATGCTCCTGACGTTGAATTAGACACAGTTCAAACCAGCATCCTGACTACTGGTGCACTCGTGACCTTAAAACCTTATTTGTGACCTCACCACTCTCAACCTCCTGGACACTGGAGCTACAATTGATGTTCCCGTCCCCCTGCTTAATTAGTTTAGGATGAAGTGGGTCTGGATGGGATGCTGTTCTGAGGGAGCTGATGGGCCAAATGGCCTCTTCCTGCACTGTGGGCATTCCATGATCGTCCCACAGTTACCATAACTGATTGTAGCCTTTTAATTCCTGATTTAGAGTCATAGAGATGTACAGCATGGAAACAGACCCTTCGGTCCAACCCATCCATGCTGACCCAGATATCCCAACCCGATGTAGTCCCACCTGCCAGCACCTGGCCCATATCCCTCCAAACCCTTCCTATTCATATACCCATCCAAATGCCTCTTAAATGTTGTCATTGTACCAGCCTCCACCACTTCCTCTGGCAGCTCATTCCATACACGTACCACCCTCTGTGTGAAAAAGTTGCCCCTTACATCTCTTTTATATCTTTCCCCTCTCACCCTAAACCTATGCCCTCTAGTTCTGGACTCCCCCGCCCCAGGGAAAAGACTTTGTATATTTATGCCCCTCATAATTTTGTAAACCTCTATAAGGTCACCCCTCAGCCTCCAACGCTCCAGGGAAAACAGCCCCAGCCTGTTCAGCCTCTCCCTATAGCTCAAATCCTCCCACCCCGGCAACATCCTTGCTGTTGTGATTCTGTTCGCCGAGCTGGGAATTTGTGTTGCAGACGTTTTGTCCCCTGTCTAGGTGACATCCTCAGTGCTTGGAAGCCTCATGTGAAGCGCTTCTGTGATGTTTCCTCCGGCATTTATAGTGATTTGTATCTGCCACTTCCGGTTGTCAGTTCCAGCTGTCCGCCGCAGTGGCCGGTATATTGGGTCCAGGTCGATGTGCTTGACCTGAACTGACAGCAAGACTACTGCGACCACTAGGACTCATAACAGCACACAAACCAACAGCCACTCTCAGACAACAACTCACCAGGACTAAGGACCCGATACCCAGCATGAGCAAAACCAACGTAGTGTACAAAATCCCATGCAAGGACTGCACAAAACACTACATAGGACAAACAGGAAGACAGCTAACAACCCGCATCCTTGAACACCAAACTAGCCACGAAACGACACGACCAGCTATCCTTCGTAGCCACACACACAGATGACAAGCAACATGAATTCAACTGGGACAACATTACTATTATCGGACAAGGCAAACAGAGAACAGCCAGGGAATTCCTAGAGGCATGGCACTCATCCACAGATTCAATCAACAAACACATTGAGCTGGACCCAATATACCAGCCACTGCAATGGACAGCTGGAACTGACAACCAGAAGCGGCAGAACAAATCACTATAAATGCCGGAGGAAAGATCACAGAAGCGCTTCACAGGAGGCTCCCAAGCACTGAGGATGTCACCTAGACAGGGGACGAAACGTCTGCAACACCAACTCCCAGCTCGGCGAACAGAACCACAACAACGAGCATCCGAGCTACAAATCTTTTCCCAAACTTTGAACATCCTTGTAAATCTTTTCTGAACCCTTTCAAGTTTCACAACATCTTTCCGATAGGAAGGAGACCAGAATTGCACGTAACATTCCAACAGTGGCCTAACCAATGTCCTGTACAGCCGCAACATGACCCTCCCAACTCCTGCACTCAATACTCTGACCAATAAAGGAAAGCATACCAAACTCCTCCTTCACTATCCTATCTACCTGCGACTCCGCTTTCAAGGAGCTAGGAACCTGCACTCCAAGGTCTCTTTGTTCAGCAACACTCCCTAGGACCTTACCATTAAGTGTATAAGTCCTGCTAAGATTTACTTTCCCAAAATGCAGCACCTCACATTTGTCTGAATTAAACTCCATCTGCCACTTCTCAGCCCATCTGGTCCAGATCGTGTTGTAATCTGAGGTAACCCTCTTCGCTGTCCACTACACCTCCAATTTTGATGTCATTTGTTGTCCAATTGCTGTTGTGGAATTTGGACCCCTGTTGCCGAAAAGGCAAATGGATTTATGGTCATTATAAACAGAGACATTGATTGCAAAAGGAATAAGGTCATTGTGAACCTGCTTATAGGGCACCCTTGCCTTTACTATTGCTTTCACCCTGGGCCTTGCTCTTTCCAATGGACACGAAGGCTTTAGACAGAGTGCAGAAAAGATGGAAGGGTAGGATCCCAAGAGGGTATCAGAGTAAGAATGTTTTGCTGTAGTTATACAGGGCCTTGGTGAGGCCACACCTCAAGTATTGTGCGCAGTTTTGGTTTCCTCATCTGAGGAAGGACATTCTCGTTATTGAGGGCATCCAGAGGTTCACCATACTGATTCCCCGGGATGGAAGGACTGACATACAAACAAAGACTGGATCAACTGGGCATGTACTCGCTGGAATTTAGATGCACGAGTTGGGGGAGTCTCATAGAAACATCTAAAATCTTGACGCGACTGGACAGGCTAGATGCAGAGAGGATTTCCCAATGTTGGGGAAGTCCAGAACTGGGTGGGGTTGGGGGAGGGGGGGGGGAGGGGGGGGGGGTCACAGTCTAAGAATAAGGGGTAAGCCATTTAGGACTGAGATAAGGAAGAATTTGTTCACTCAGAGGGTTGTGAACCTGTGGAATTCTCTCCCACAGGAAGCTGTTGGGGCCAGTACTTTACATAGATTCAAGAGGGAGCTGGACAAGGGGCTCAAGGGATAGGGAGAGAAAGCGGGAGGGGGCTACTGAGATTGCATGATCAGCCACGATTGTAATGAACGGTGGCACAGGGCCGACCCTTGCACATATTGTCGACGTTTCTACAACCAGGACAGCTTGGTGGAGGCAGATTTCACTACAGATTCGGATCATCGCCCAAAAGCTAAATCATTTGGACCACAGGTTTTTTTTTGTATGTGTATATAGGGGTGGGAAGCAGTGGAGTTGGCAAAGGTGAGCCGCTGGCACAACCACAATGGGCTGAATGGCCTGCTTCGGTGCTAGCAGTGTCTGTGATGCTGACTCCTGGTTATTAGTGACACGTTGCTGGGTTGGTCATCCAGCAGGCCAATCACCATGTACAGCTCTCATTTTAGCGCTAGCTGCTCACTTCTGCCACCTCCTCCCGTTAATCAGCACCCCACCCCCTCTGGATGCCCTTCCGCCTCACTACCTCTCCCTTCCCCTCAACCCAAGCAGGGGGAGATCCGGTGGGGGAACTGCACGGGGCTGGGCACACATGCGCTGTGGACACCCACCATCTCGCTGTGCTCCTCCTGTGGCTTGTCCGAGACGTCACCCGCCCTCACCGCTCCCGGCCACGGCGCGACACGCTGCCTCTGCTGGCCAGGCTTCCTGGTCGTCGATGTGCGGTTCTCCTCCCACTTCCCGCCTGTTATAATGGCTGCAGGGTTAACAAGGAGCAACATCAGTGATAACACATTTGCTGATATCTCTTGGCAACCTGAGATGGGACCCCAGATATCAGTGAGATGCCTATATTCATCGCTTTCTACCAGTGACGCCCCTGTACCCATCATTTTCCATCAGTGCCAGCCTTATCTTCATCAAATCCCATCAGTGACCCCCTTACACCCATCAAATCCCATCACTGACACCCCTACACTCATCAAATCCCATCCCTGACAATCCTACACTCATCAAATCCCATCACTGACACCCCTACACTCATCAAATCCCATTCTTGACAATCCTACACCCATCAAATCCCATCACTGACACCCCTACCCTCATCAAATTCCATCCCTGACAACTCTACCCTCATCAAATTCCATCCCTGACAATCCTACACCATCAAATCCCATCAATGACACCCTTATACACATCAAATCCCATCAGTAACACCCTTATACACATCAAATCCCATCAGTGACACCCTTACACACATCAAATCCCATCACTGACACCCCTACACTTATCAAATTCCATCCCTAACAACCCTACACTCATCAAATTCCATCCCAGACAACTCTACCCTCATCAAATCCCATCAGTGACACCCTTACACCTAACAAATCCCATCAATGTCACACCATATACACATCAAAACTCATCAATGACACCCTTCCATCCAACAAATCCCATCAATGTCACACCATATACACATCAAATCCCATCAGTGACACCCTTACACCCAACAAATCCCATCACTGACACCCCATATACACATCAAATCCCATCAGTGACACCCTTACGCCCAACAAATCCCATCAGTGACACCCCTACACTCATCAAATTCCATCCCAGACAACTCTAACCTCATCAAATCCTATCAGTGACACCCTTACACCTAATAAATCCCATCAATGACACCCCATATACACATCAAATCCCATCATGGACACCCCTCCACCCAACAAATTCCATCAGTGACACCCCTACACTCATCAAACCCCATCACTGACACCCCTACACTTATCAAATTCCATCCCTAACAACCCTACTCTCATCAAATTCCAACCCTGACAACTCTACACCCATCAAATCCCATCAATGACACCCCTACACACATTAAATCCCATCACTGACACCCCTACACGCATCAAATCCCATCAATGACACCTCTACACACATCAAATCCCATCACTGACACCCCTATAACATCAAATCCCATCACTGACATCCCTACACTCATCAAATTCCATCCCTGACAACTCTACCCTCATCAAATTCCATCCCTGACAACCCTACCCTCATCAAATCCAATCAATGACACCCCTTACACACATCAAATTCCATCACTGATACCCCTGCACTCATCAAACCTCATCCCTGACAACCCCACCCTCAACAAATTCCATCCCTGACACTCCTACACCCATCAAACCCCATCACTGACACCCCTACCCTCATCAAATCCAATCACTGACAACCCTAAACCCATCAAATCCTATTAATGACATCCCTACACCCATCAAATACCATTAATGTCACCCCAATACACATCAAATCCCATCAGTGACACTCCTCCACCCATCAAATCCCATCAATAATACACCTATACACATCAAATACCATTAATGACACCCCAATACACATCAAATCCCATCAGTGCCAGCCCAACACTCCTCCACCCATCAAATCCAGTCAGTGACAGTCCTACCCTCATCAAACCCCTTTAGTGATACCTCTACTCCCATCAAATCCCATTAGGAACACACCTACACCCATTAGAGATACCTCTACACCCATCAGTGACACCCCAGCACACAATATATTGCATCAGTGAAATGTTTACACCCATCAAATTCCATTGACACTTCCATACTCATTAAATTGCAATGTTGAAACTCCTACACCCATCAAACCCATTATTTACACTTCCGCACCCAAACCCCATTGTTGACACCCCTACTCCAATCAAACCCCATGTTGACACCCCTACTCCAATCAAACTCCATGTTGACACCCCTACTCCAATCAAACCCCATTGTTGATATCCCTACTCCAATCAAACCCCATTGTTGACACCCCTACTCCAATCAAACCCCATTGTTGATATCCCTACTCCAATCAAACCCCATGTTGACACCCCTACTCCAATCAAACCCCATGTTGACACCCCTACTCCAATCAAACCCCATTGTTGACATCCCTACTCCAATCAAACCCCATTGTTGACACCCCTACTCCAATCAAACCCCATTGTTGATATCCCTACTCCAATCAAACCCCATTGTTGATATCCCTACTCCAATCAAACCCCATTGTTGACATCCCTACTCCAATCAAACCCCATGTTGACATCCCTACTCCAATCAAACCCCATTGTTGATATCCCTACTCCGATCAAACCCCATTGTTGACATCCCTACTCCAATCAAACCCCATGTTGACATCCCTACTCCAATCAAACCCCATTGTTGATATCCCTACTCCAATCAAACCCCATTGTTGATATCCCTACTCCAATCAAACCCCATGTTCACACCCCTACTCCAATCAAACCCCATTGTTGACATCCCTACTCCAATCAAATCCCATTGTTGACACCCCTACTCCAATCAAACCCCATTGTTGATATCCCTACTCCAATCAAACCCCATGTTGACACCCCTACTCCAATCAAACCCCATGTTGACACCCCTACTCCAATCAAACCCCATTGTTGATATCCCTACTCCAATCAAACCCCATTGTTGACATCCCTACTCCAATCAAACCCCATTGTTGATATCCCTACTCCAATCAAACCCCATTGTTGACACCCCTACTCCAATCAAACCCCATTGTTGATATCCCTACTCCAATCAAACCCCATGTTGACACCCCTACTCCAATCAAACCCCATGTTGACACCCCTACTCCAATCAAACCCCATTGTTGACATCCCTACTCCAATCAAACCCCATGTTCACACCCCTACTCCAATCAAACCCCATTGTTGACATCCCTACTCCAATCAAACCCCATTGTTGACATCCCTACTCCAATCAAACCCCATTGTTGATATCCCTACTCCAATCAAACCCCATGTTCACACCCCTACTCCAATCAAACCCCATTGTTGACATCCCTACTCCAATCAAATCCCATTGTTGACACCCCTACTCCAATCAAACCCCATTGTTGATATCCCTACTCCAATCAAACCCCATGTTGACACCCCTACTCCAATCAAACCCCATGTTGACACCCCTACTCCAATCAAACCCCATTGTTGATATCCCTACTCCAATCAAACCCCATTGTTGACATCCCTACTCCAATCAAACCCCATTGTTGATATCCCTACTCCAATCAAACCCCATTGTTGACACCCCTACTCCAATCAAACCCCATTGTTGATATCCCTACTCCAATCAAACCCCATGTTGACACCCCTACTCCAATCAAACCCCATGTTGACACCCCTACTCCAATCAAACCCCATTGTTGACATCCCTACTCCAATCAAACCCCATGTTCACACCCCTACTCCAATCAAACCCCATTGTTGACATCCCTACTCCAATCAAACCCCATTGTTGACATCCCTACTCCAATCAAACCCCATTGTTGATATCCCTACTCCAATCAAACCCCATGTTCACACCCCTACTCCAATCAAACCCCATTGTTGACATCCCTCCTCCAATCAAACCCCATTGTTGATATCCCTACTCCAATCAAACCCCATGTTCACACCCCTACTCTAATCAAACCCCATGTTGACACCCCTACTCCAATCAAACCCCCATGTTCACACCCCTACTCCAATCAAACCCCATGTTGACACCCCTACTCCAATCAAACCCCATGTTGACATCCCTACTCCAATCAAACCCCATGTTGACATCCCAACTCCAATCAAACCCCATGTTCACACCCCTACTCCAATCAAACCCCATGTTCACACCACTACTCCAATCAAACCCCATGTTCACACCACTACTCCAATCAAACCCCAAGTTGACATCCCTACTCCAATCAAACCCCATGTTCACACCCCTACTCCAATCAAACCCCAAGTTGACATCCCAACTCACATCAAGCCCCATTGTTGACACCCCTACTCCAATCAAACCCCATGTTGACATCCCTACTCCAATCAAACCCCACTGACACCCCTACTCCAATCAACCCCCATGTTGACACCCCGACTCACGTCAAGCCCCATTGTTGACACTCCTACTCCCAACACATCCCATTCAGTTTGATCACAAGAAGTTCATTGATATCACCAAAAGGATCATGCTGTGCACATATGACCAGGCTTCACAGAAAAATTACCTGATGTATTAAATAAAATCAGTGCTGAGAAGCAGCTGGGAGACTGTTGTTGGTGGTTAGCTTGAGCTGAGAACTTAGACTTTGCTTTCACCTATGTTAATCTGAGGGAGCCCAGTCAATGAGAGAGCACTGGGACTGACAGGAATTCTGAAAACCTCCTTCACACCCCCTAATGCAGTGTCGCAACACGACACAGAGATGATACTAATCACCACTGTGCTCTCAACACCAAACTCACCTCCGATCATGCCGAAGTTTCAAGAGCTGCCTGTATCACACCAGACCAGAGACGGAAGGACCTACCACTCTGTTACTATTTTAGGTTTGACCTCTGCATTATTGCAATAAATGTTCCATTATCAAATACTTTGAAAGCTTTGCAGTACTGGAGAAGTGTAAGTACCCTGTTAATTTGTCTTGGGAGCACAGCTTTAAGGAACAACTTTGGCCAAGGCCAGGCCAATGAAATAAGGACTATAATCTTTGACACTTGCAGGGTTAACCCTATCCCTCTTTGCATTTGCTGCAAGAGGTTTTGCACCTTAAACTGAGAAATCCAGTCCAATCTTTCCCTGCAATTTACACCTCTCACCCTGGCCTTGAAAATTGTACCAGCGCAGAAACAGGCTATTCGGTCTGGACTGCCCAGGGTTTGGATTGCATGGTAGACCCTTCAAGGGGCCCCTTCTGTGTTCTGGTGCCCATTCTGGCCAGTGAACCATCCTGAGGTCCATCCAAGAGCGTGATCAATTAATGGAAGACTCACTTGTCAGAAGGAATTACCGTGTAAAGGTAAACAATAATGACACAGAGTACAGGAAACAGATAGAGAGCTTATGACAGAGTGTGAAGACAATAACCTCTTGTAATCGACTTCAGGACGCAGCGTGGAGGACACAACCATTTGTATCAATGGTGCTGAGGTTGAGATGATCAAGAGCTTCAAGTTCCTAGGAGTAATTATCACTGACAATCCATGGCAATGCTACAGCCAAGAAAGCACACCAACACCTCTACTTCCTCAAGAGGCTAAGGAAATTCAGCACGCCCACAATGACACTTACCAATTTTAATAGATGCACCACAGAAAGCAGTATGGCAACTTCTCTGCTGCGAAGACCTCAGCAAGTTACAGAGTTGTGAACACAGTCCATCACACAAACCGGGCTTCCTTCCACTGACTCCCGCTGCCATGAGGAAGCAGCAAACATAACTAAAGACCCCTCCCACCCCGGTTCCACCCTTTTTCATCGGACAGAAGATACAAACGCTTGAAAACATGTACCAACAGTTTCAAGAACAGCTTCTTTCCTGCTCTCCTCAGATTTTTGAACACACCTCTCAGATATTCGAGCTGATCTTTAATACGGTCATTGCGTCCATGTCAAGTTATACTTCAATAAAGGCAGTGGCATAGTCCGGGTCAGGATGTCAGGGCCCGCAGCTCGTATCTTGTAGCCTGGGATTCCAGAGTCCTCTTGTGGCAGTCTTCTTCAGTGGCGGTTTCATCAGCTTTCTGTAGCAGTGAAGAATATGGGTACCATCTTTTTCTAAGTCCAGGAGCTGTGAATTGAACTAAGATGGACTTTGTCTTAATACTTTTTTCCTTATCTATGATTTATGTTTTTGATATAGGCACCGTGTGATGGGACCTTAAAAGACTTTTCACATTTTTTTTGTAAAAAATACAAGTAACAATAAATTATCATTCCACTCTATCTTCTACTGCACCTTCTCTGTAGCTGTGACACTATAATCTGCATTCAGTTCTGTTACTCTGATGTACTTATGTAAGGTATGATTTGCCTGAATAGCATACAAAACAATACCTTTCATGTTATCTTGGTAGATGTGACAATAATGAATCAAATCAAATCTCTACAAACTGCACAAGTTTAGAGTTAGAGTTGTACGACACGGAAACAAACCCTTCAGTCCAACCCGTCCATGCTGAAAAGATATCCTAAATTAATCCAGTCTCATTTCGAGTCATAGAGATGTACAGCATGGAAGCAGACCCTTCGGTCCAACCCGTCCATGCCGACCAGATATCCTAACCCAATCTCGTCCCAACTGCCAGCACCTGGCCCATATCCCTCCAAACCCTTCCCAATCATATACCCATCCAGATGCCTCTCAAATGTTGCAATTGTACCAGCCTCTACCACTTCCTCTGGCAGCTCATTCCAGACACCCTCTACGTGAAAAAGTTCCCTCTGAGATTGCTTTTTTATCTTTCCCCTCTCACCTTGAACGAGGCCTTCTAATTTTGGAGTCCCTTACACTGGGGCAAAGGGTTTGGCGACTCACTCTATCCATGCCCCCTCATGATTTTATAAACCTCTATGGGGTCACCCCTCAGCCTCTGACTCTCCAGGGAAAATAGCCCCAGCCTCTTCAGATTCTCCCTATAGCTCAAACCCTCCAACCCTGGCAACGTCCTTTCTGCACCCGTTCAAGTTTAACCACGTCTTTCCTATAGCAGGGAGATCAGAACGGAACACAATATTCCAAATATGGCCTAATCAACGTCCTGTACAGCTGCAACATGACGGTCCAACTCCCACACTTGCTGCACTGACTAATAAAGGCAAGTGTACTAAACGCCTTCTTCACTATTCTATCTACCTGTGACTTGACCTTCAAGGAGCTATGAACCTGCACTCCAAGCTCTCTTTATTCGGCAACACTCCCCAGGGCCCTACCATTAAGTGTATAAGTCCGGCACTGACTTTCTCTACCAAAAAGCAAAACCTCACATTTATCGGAAGTCCTAAGTTTGGGAGTGGTGGGATGGTTGAATTCCATTTCCGCTTTCCCCAACATAGTCAACCCTTCAGAGAGCTTCCTGTGAGCCACGGTACGGAAGTCACTGTGCACCAGCGGTGTTGTCAACCGGGAGTGCACCATTTCAACGGTATCAGAGTTGGTGGAGATCTCTAATTCACCAACTGCCATCATCTGGGCTACTTTGTCTTAGTTTGCCACTTCCCCAGCTGCCGTGGGGTTGACCTAATGAAGACGTTCCAACTCCCATACTTGCTGCACTGACTAATAAAGGCAAGTGTACTAAACGCCTTCTTCACTATTCTATCTACCTGTCCATCATGGGTTTGTTGTTCTCCAAAACAGTTGAGATTTTGGGCACCACTTCCCATACCCAGCCCCCACCTGCGGTTCTTTCCCACAACCCCTCCCCATGCCTTTCCCCACCAGGTAGGTGGTGGGCACCTGGCGTCAGGAGACTGAACCCCGCGTTCCTCGCTTGGGCACACTACCCACAATGGTGGGAAGGCTCAGGAGCACCTCCTGCAGGCTTCCTCTGACAACGGGACCCTCTCCCGGCCTTGAAGATCAACAAAAACAGGAAAAGGGTTGAAGCCGCTGACGGTGACTGGGATGAAGGGTTTTTGAGGGGGCGCAGAGACAGGGATCAGGGTGGGGGGGGGAAGATGATACCTACCCGCGGTAACGGCTGACTGTGTGGGGGCAGTTGGGCAGGTAGAACCCTGGGAAATGTTCAGGGTAACTATGGAAGCGGATGATGCACACGAGATGCAGACGGGAAACCTTGACAACATGGGGCTTATGCAACAATAGATCCACGCCGGGCAGCGTGACCTCACGAGGGTATGCAATTCCTAGACTCCAGTGCAGATTCGGAGGACATAGTTCACGATGTTTCATGAGGCCTCAAAGTAGTTTTGGGCATGTTTTGTGACCTCGGGGTGTCTCAAAGGACCTCCAAAGGGTCGAAGACATAGCCCCTATCGGCCCAGCTATGAATCTACATATACCCCTGGGAAGGGGGGAGTTGCCTCTGAATAAAAGGGGAGGGGGGGCAGCCATTTAGGACTGAGATGGGAAGGGATTTCTTGACCCTTTCTTGAGGGTGGTAAATTCCCCACTGCAGGAGTGCAGAAGATCAGTCGTCGACTTTGTCCAGAACAGAGTGGTTTCCGGGATCCGTTGGGGGACACAAGGAGAATCGGCCTGGGAGGAGGGGAAGGGGGAGTCTTGACGGGTTGAGTCGGCAAGTCCTGCGTCTTGTTTCCAATCAGCCATCGCCCCAGTGGCGAAATCAGACGGGAAACCTCAAAAATTTTGAATCCTACTCGGAAGGACAGTCTTCACCAGTAGCAATGAACTCCATAGTGGGCGGGGGATGGCGTCCGTGTGCTTGAAGGCGACGCTGAGGGGAAACGCTGCCGTGGAACCGGACGAACAGGCGGCAGGAGACTGGAGTGGCCTGTAAACACCCGCACGAGAGGGCTGGCTACTCTGGGGCAGAGGCGGGCCGGGGAAACCCAACGCGCCGAGAATGCTGGGCGCCCAACAACATGGGAGTTGGAGTGGACAGCAAAAGGGAAGGTTTGTTTCAAAATGAAAACACTTTATGGCACCGGGTAGGGGGAGGGTGGTGGAGGGGCGAGGGCTGGTTCAGGGAAATATATTTTTGGTGGATTCTCCTCAGCCTGATTAATGATGGGAAATGGGTGGATTCAGAAATGAGTTTGGGATCTTCCTGTGCCTTCTGTGCTGACCCCAGGGGAGGGGCTGCCATGCCCACCCAATCACTAAGAGTAATGGGATGGTTTCAATTTGGGATCTTCCTGTGCCTTCTCTGTTGGCTCCCAGGTCTTGGAACGCTCCGCGGGTGGCCGTTTAGTTTTGAATCTGGCGCCAAAACGACCCTTCCCGCCTCGCCCGCGCGCCACCGCGCAGGCGCCCTCGAACTCGTCTCCCTCCAACGCGGACGTCGACAGGACCGCGCACGCGTGGTACGGCGGCAGTCGGGTCGTCACGGCCCGACGGTGGTGACGTGCGCATGCGCTCCAGCATCCGCCTCTCCCAACCGGCCGCGGAGCCGCTCTGCGCAGACGCAGAAGCGCACACCCGTGCAGCCACCGAGTCACGCATGCGCAGCAGCTCTCATGAAGACCCAGGGACAGGGTTTTCCCGCCAAATGCAGGATGGGGGCGAGGGGCAATGGCTCCTGAAAACAGGATCCACCTTCTTTGATAATAACCCAATGGAAGCAGCACTGTGGGGTCAGAAGTAATTGCAATGGCCAACCCACTGGATTTACAGGCTGTGGTGTGCACCGCTGGTACCATAGCCTCTCGAGAGGGTGGGAGCAGGCCATTCAGCCCATCGAGTCCACACCAACCCTCCAAAGGACACCCATACTCCTTAACCCACCCTAACCTGCACATCCCTGGGCACTACGGGGACAATTTAGCACGGCCAATCCACCCTAACCCGCACATCCCTGGGCACTACGGGGACAATTTAGCACGGCCAATCCACCCTAACCTGCACATCCCTGGGCACTACGGGGACAATTTAGCACGGCCAATCCACCCTAACCTGCCCATCCCTGGGCACTACGGGGACAATTTAGCACGGCCAACCCACCCTAACCTGCACATCCCTGGGCACTACGGGGACAATTTAGCACGGCCAATCCACCCTAACCTGCCCATCCCTGGGCACTACGGGGACAATTTAGCACGGCCAATCCACCCTAACCTGCACATCCCTGGGCACTACGGGGACAATTTAGCACAGTCAATCCACCCTAACCTGTACATCCCTGGGCACTGCGGGGACAGTTTAGCACGGCCAATCTACCCTAACCTGCACATCCCTGGGCACGATTTGGAGATGCCAGTGTTGGACTGCGGTGTACAAAGTTAAAAATCACACACCAGGTTATAGTCCAACAGGTTTAATTGGAAGCACACTAGCTTTCGGAGCAACGCTCCTTCATCAGGTGATTGTGGAGGGCTCGATCGTAACATAGAATTTATAGCAAAAGTTTGCAGGGGGATGTAACTGAAATTATACATTGAAAAATTGATTGTCTGTTAAGCCTTTCATCTGTTAGAATACAGCGATAGTTTCATTTTCATGTGTAAATCACAAAACCTTTTTTTAAAGTTGCATTCTCGGGTTAGCTGTTAACAATGGTGATAGCTCGACAATATGTTGAAGGTGTTGGCCCCCTGTATTCTCTGTCTATGCCATGATGTTTAGATTGATTCTAATCTAAAAAGTGAGATAACAGAGTTTTACATAAATTGATGCAGTTTTTGAGCTCAGAGTTCTACATGGATGTATGCAGTTTTTGAGCAAAGTGGGATGTAACTCTGCAAGTACAAATTCACCCCACAAAATATATGTGTGCATGTGGGTCTTTGTCTGTCTGTGTGTCTGGGGTGAGGGTTGTGAGTGTGAGAAAGTGTGTGTGTGTGTGTGAGTAGTGAGTGCAGACTGTCTTAAGTCTGTGAGGGGGTGCATGTGTGAGTGTGTGTGTCTAAAAGGGTGTGTGTGGGTGTCTGTGTGTACCTGTGTCCGTGTGTATGTGAGAGTGTGTGTGTGTGTGTACTGCAATGCTGATCACCTGTAATGTGACATGAACGCAAGGTCCCAGATGAGACCGAGCAGAGGCTGATAGCTAAGTTCAGTACCCATAGGGACTAACTAGACCAGCCACGCTTTCCTCCAAATCATTTATGTGGGTCACGAGCAGCAGATGTCCCAGCACTGATCCCTGTGGGACACCACTAGTCACAGCCCTCGATTCCAAAGAGCAGCCTTCCACCATTACCCACAGATGTTCTTGCAAAAAGCAGTGTCTGATGGTCAGTGGACCATCAATTACTTCTGTTGCTGGTCAACTCAATGTTTACTCACCTCTTGCTCAGCCTTACTGGTGCCCTGTTGCTTGCTTCCTTTCTGTAATGTTGCCCTTTTGAAGAAATACAAAGAGAGCCAATGCTGGGACATGACGAGGTGCTAATGAACCAATCCACTCAATTCAAATACAAACACATTGGACAATTTATTCAGCTCCATTGTGCCCAGCAACAGTTTTGGAACCTTCACAGTGTCTCAGCGATGCCGTTCAGAGTTGTTCTAGCGACAGTCTGACCACCTGTACGTAGAACTGATTCTGTGAACAGTTAGCTGAGTAGAGTACATCGTACAGCACAGAAACAGACCCTGGGGTCCAATTCGTTCCAGGCCGACCAATGTTTCCCAAAGCAAGCCAAGTCCCGTTTGCTACGTTGTTTTGTCAGGACTCGTGTTCGGGAGAAGGTAGACTGGACCGCAGTTTTCAAACGCAGGGGCCCCATGGAACAAGACCCTAAATCCACACAGTGAGGGTGAAAACATGGACACAAAATCCCAACCAGAGAGATGTACCGCACAGAAACAGACCCTTTGGTCCAACTCATCCATGCCGACCAGATATCCCAACCTAATCTAGTCCCACCTGCCAGCACCTGGCCCATAGCCCTCTAAACCCTTCCTATCCATGTCCTCCATCCAGTGGCCTTTTAGAGTCATACAGATGTCGACATACCCATCCAAAAGCCTCTTAAATGTTGCTATCTACCTGTGACTCCACTTTCAAGGAGCAATAAACCTACTCCAAGGTCTCTTTGTTCAGTTACATTCCCAAGGACCTTACCATTAAGTGTATAAGTCTTGCTAAGATTTGCTTTCCCAAAATGCAGCACCTCGCATTTATCAGAATTAAACTCCATCTGCCACTTCTCAGCCCATCTGGTCCAGATCCTGTTGTAATCTGAGGTAGCCCTCTTCGCTGTCCACTACACCTCCAAATTGGTGTCATCTGCAAACTTACTAACTTTTTAAAATGTCGTCATTGTACCAGCCTCCACCACTTCCTCTGGCAGCTCGTTCCACACACACGCACCACCCTCTGTGTGAAAAAGTTGCCCCTTCGGTCTCTTTTATATCTTGCCCCTCTCACCCTAAACCTATGCCCTCCAGTTCTGGACATCCTCACCCGAGAGGGAAAAGACCTTGTCTATTTACCCTATCCATGCCCCCCCTCATGATTTTGTAAACCTCTAGTTCAGGACTCTCCCACCCCAGGGGAAAAAATACCTTGTCTATTTACCCTATTCGTGCCCCCCTCATGATTTTATAAACCTCTAGTTCTGGACTCCTCCACCCCAGGGGGAAAGGACCTTGTCTATTTACCCTATTCGTGCCCCCCTCATGATTTTATAAACCTCTAGTTCTGGACTCCTCCACCCCAGGGGGAAAAGACCTTGTCTATTTAACTTATCTATGTCCCTCTCATGATTTTATAAACCTCTAGTTCTGGACTCCTCCACCCCAGGGGGAAAGGACCTTGTCTATTTACCCTATTCGTGCCCCCCTCATGATTTTATAAACCTCTAGTTCTGGACTCTCCCACCCCAGGGGGAAAGGACCTTGTCTATTTACCCTATCCGTGCCCCCTCAGGATTTTATAAACCTCTGTAAGGTCACCCCTCAGTATCACACTGTAACCAGCACAGGAGAAGGGTATTAGGCTCTGACTGTATATCGATGAGGTGGTGACTCGTCTGTATCCTGACTCTGAAAGCCTTTGAGTAACATATAAAAGAAAAACATACCTCAATCTTAAATTTAAACTGATCAAATTGAATCTTATGAGGCAGCTAGGAGGCCACTTAGAGTGAAGAAAGGGCTGTCCTGACCCCACATGAGTCAAGACCACCAGCAGAAAACCTCTCTCTCTCTCTCTCTATTAACGCCAATAATCCTTCCCAACTCCTCAACTCATAGAATCCTTACAGTGTGGAAGCAGGTCATTCAGCCCATCAAATCCACATCGAACCTGCAATGATCAGCCCTACACTATCCCTGTAACCCTGCATTTCCAATGGCTAATCCACCCTAACCTGCACATCCCTGGGCACTACGGGACAATTTAGCACGGCCAATCCACCCTAACCTGCACATCCCTGGGCGCTACAGGACAATTTAGCACGGCCAATCCACCCTAAACTGCACATCCCTGGGCACTACGGGGCAATATAGCACGGCCAATCCACCCTAACCTGCACATCCCTGGGCACTACGGGACAATTTAGCACGGCCAATCCACCCTAACCTGCACATCCCTGGGCACTATGGGACAACTTAGCACGGCGAATCCACCTTAACCTGCACATCCCTGGGCACTACGGGGACAATTTAGCACGGCCAATCCACCCTAACCTGCACATCCCTGGACATCATGGGACAATTTAGCACGGCCAATCCACACGTACCTGCACATCTTTGGGCACTACAGGGCAATTTATCATGGTCAATCCACCTTAACCTGCACATCCCTGGGCACTACGGGACAATGTAGCACGGCCAATCCACTCTAACCTGCACATCCCTGGGCACTATGGGGACAATTTAGCACGGCCAATCCACCCTAAACAGCACATCCCTGGCCACTATGGGGACAATTTAGCATGGCCGATCCGCCCATCCCTGGGCAGTACAGCGACAATTTAGCATGGCCATTCCACCCTAACCTGCACATCCGTGGGCACTATGGGGACAATTTAGCACGGCCAATCCGCTCATCCCTGGGCACTACAGGGACAATTTAGCACGGCCAATCCACCCTAACCTGCACATCCCTGGGCACTATGGGACAATTTAGCATGGCCGATCTACCCTAACCTGCACATCCCTGGGCACCACAGGACAATTTAGCACGGCCAATCCACCCTAACCTGCACATCCCTGGGCACTACGGGACAATTTAGCACAGCCAATCCACCCTAACCTGTACATCCCTGGGCACTACGGAGACAATTTAGCACGGCCAATCCACCCTAACCTGCACATCCTTGGGCACTACGGGACAATTTACCACAGCCAATCCACCCTAACCTGCACATCCCTGGGCACTACGGGATAATTTAGCATGGCCAATCCACCCTAACCTGCACATCCCTGGGCACTACGGGGACAATTTAGCACGGCCAATCCACCCTAACCTGCACATCCCTGGGCACTACAGGACAATTTACCACAGCCAATCCACCCTAACCTGCACATCCCTGGGCACTACGGGATAATTTAGCACGGCCACTCCACCCTAACCTGCACATCCCTGGGCACTACAGGACAATTTACCACAGCCAATCCACCCTAACCTGCACATCCCTGGGCACTACGGGGACAATTTAGCACGGCCAATCCACCCTAACCTGCACATCCCTGGGCACTACGGGGACAATTTAGCACGGCCAATCCACCCTAACCTGCACATCCTTGGGCACTACGGGACAATTTACCAGAGCCAATCCACCCTAACCTGCACATCCCTGGGCATTACGGGACAATTTACCAGAGCCAATCCACCCTAACCTGCACATCCCTGGGCACTACAGGACAATTTACCACAGCCAATCCACCCTAACCTGCACATCCCTGGGCACTACGGGGACAATTTAGCACGGCCAATCCACCCTAACCTGCACATCCCTGGGCACTACGGGGACAATTTAGCACGGCCAATCCACCCTAACCTGCACATCCTTGGGCACTACGGGACAATTTACCACAGCCAATCCACCCTAACCTGCACATCCCTGGGCACTACGGGATAATTTAGCATGGCCAATCCACCCTAACCTGCACATCCCTGGGCACTACGGGGACAATTTAGCACGGCCAATCCACCCTAACCTGCACATCCCTGGGCACTACAGGACAATTTACCACAGCCAATCCACCCTAACCTGCACATCCCTGGGCACTACGGGGACAATTTAGCACGGCCAATCCACCCTAACTTGCACATCCCTGGGCACTACGGGGACAATTTAGCACGGCCAATCCACCCTAACCTGCACATCCCTGGGCACTACGGGGACAATTTAGCACGGCCAATCCACTCTAACCTGCCAATCCCTGGGCACTACGGGGACAATTTAGCACGGCCAATCCACTCTAACCTGCCAATCCCTGGGCACTACGGGGACAATTTAGCACGGCCAATCCACCCTAACCTGCACATCCCTGGGCACTACGGGGACAATTTAGCATGGCCAATCCACCCTAACCTGCACATCCCTGGGCACTACGGGGACAATTTAGCACGGCCAATCCACCCTAACCTGCACATCCCTGGGCACTACGGGGACAATTTAGCACGGCCAATCCACCCTAACCTGCACATCCCTGGGCACTACGGGGACAATTTAGCACGGCCAATCCACCCTAACCTGCACATCCCTGGGCACTACGGGACAATTTAGCACGGCCAATCCACTCTAACCTGCACATCCCTGGGCACTACGGGGACAATTTAGCACGGCCAATCCACTCTAACCTGCACATCCCTGGGCACTACGGGGACAATTTAGCACGGCCAATCCACCCTAACCTGCACATCCCTGGGCACTACGGGACAATTTAGCACGGCCAATCCACTCTAACCTGCACATCCCTGGGCACTACGGGGACAATTTAGCACGGCCAATCCACTCTAACCTACATGCCTTTGGACTGTGGGCGGAAACCCATGCAGACCCAGGGCGTCATGGTGACTCAGTGGTTAGCCCTGCTGCCTCACAGCATCACAGACCCGGGTTCAATTCTGGGTAGTGGTTCTGGACGGGTAACTTTTCAGAAATTCAGTGGGGTCTTGTTGAGCCAAGGGGCCTGTTTCCACACTGTATGGATTCTAATTCTAATATGCAAACTCCACACAGCCCAAGGCTAGTTTCAAACCCAGGTCCCTGGTGCTGTGAGGCAGCAGTGCTAACTCCTGAGTCACCACACGTTGAATTCATAGGGTT
Organism: Hemiscyllium ocellatum; assembly: GCF_020745735.1. Lineage (NCBI taxonomy): Eukaryota > Metazoa > Chordata > Chondrichthyes > Orectolobiformes > Hemiscylliidae > Hemiscyllium > Hemiscyllium ocellatum. Next base: position 87,745 of record NW_026867603.1, read on the forward strand.
ATGATTAGATTAGATTTCCTACATTGTGGAAACAGGCCCTTCAGCCCCACAAGCCCACACCTACCCTCCGAAAAGCAACCACCCAGTCCCAGTTCCCTCTGACTAATGCACCTAACACTATGGGCAATTTGGCATGGCCAATCACCTGACCCACGCATCTTTGGACTGTGGGAGGAAACTGGAGTACCCGGAGGAAACCCACGCAGACACGGGGAGAATCTGCAAAGTCCACACAGTCGCCAGAGGCTGGAATCAAACCTGGGACCCTGGTGCTGTGAGGCAGCAGTGCTAACCACTGAGCCACCGTGCTGCCTAGGTGTGCTAGCTAGGTGTGCAAATATTGCCACAAGGGTTATCTTTGGACACACACCAACCGTGTCATAACAAGGATCAGGTTAAGTGGGAGTGTGACATTGTTAGTATTACAGTGGCAGAAAGGACATTTGAGGACTCATCTACTGAGATAGTATGGGCTGAGATTAGAAACAAGAAAGGAGAGGTCAACCTGTTGGGAGTTTTCTATAGGTCTCCGAATAGTTCCAGAGATGTAGAGGAAAGGATTGCAAAGATAATTCTGGATAGGAGCGAGAGTGACAGGGTAGTTGTTATTGGTGACTTTAACTTTCCAAATATTGACCGGGACTACTATAGTTTGAGTACTTTAGACGGGTCAGTTTTTGTCCAGTATGTGCAGGAGGGTTTCCTGACACAGTATGTAGACAAGGGGCGAGGCTACATTGGCTTTGGTGCTGGGTAATGAACCCGGCCAAGTGTTAGATTTGGAGGGAGATGAGCACTTTGATGATAGCGACAATTAGGTTATGTTTACTTTAACGATGGAAAGGGATAGGTGTATTCCACAGGGCAGAAGTTATAGCTGGGGGAAGGCAATTACGAAGCAATTAGGCAAGATGTAGGATGCATAGGATGGGAAAGGAAACTGCAGGTGATGGGAACAATTGAAACGTGGAGTTTATTCTCAACAGCTACTGCGTGTCCTTGATAAGTATGTACCTGTCAGGAAGTTATCGGCAAGAGCCGTACTTTACAAAGGAAGTTGAATCTGTTATCAAAAGGAAGAAGACAGCTTAGGTTAGGATGAGATATGAAGGCTCAGTGAAGAGTTACAAGTTAGCCAGGAAAGACCTAAAGAGAGAGCTAAGAAGAACTAGGAGAGGACATGAGGAATCAGTGGCAGGTATGATCAAGGAAAAGCCTAAAGCTTTCTGTAGGTATATCAGGAATAAAAGATTGACTAGAGTAAGATTAGGGTCAATCAAAGACAGTAATGGGAAGTTGTGCGTGAAGTCCAAGGAGATGGGGAAAAGCTAAATGAATACTTTTTGTCAGTATTCACACTGGAAAAAGACAATGTTGTCAAGGAGAATGTTGAGATACTGGTGACTAGACAAGATGGGATTGAGGTTTACAAGGAGGAGGTGTTAACAATTCTGGAAACTGTAAAAATAGACAAGTCCCCAGGGCTGGATGGGATTTATCCGAGGATTCTCTGGGAAGTCACGGAGGAGATTGCCGAGCCTTTGGCTTTGATCTTTATGTCATCAGTGTCTACGGGAATAGTGCCAGAAGACTGGCGGGTAGTAAATGTTGTCCCCTTGTTCAAGAAGGGGAATAGAGACAACCCTGGTCATTATAGACAAGTGAGCCTTCCTTCGGTTGTGGGTAACGTGTTGGAAAAGGTTATAAGAGATAGGATTTATAATCATCTAGAAAGGAATATGTTGATTAGGGATAATCAACGCGGTTTTGTGAAGGGTAGGTCATGCCTCACAAATCTTAGAGTTCTTTGAGAAGGTGACCAAACAGGTGGATAAGGGTAAAGCGATTGATGTGGTGTGTATGGATTTCAGTAAGGTGTACGATAAGGTTCCCCATGCTAGGCTATTGCATAATATATGGAGACATGGAATTGTGGGTGATTTAGTGGTTTGGATCAGAAATTGGCTAGCTGAAAGAAGACAGAGGGTGGTCGTTGATGGGAAATATTCATCGTAGAGTTCAATTACTAGTGGGGTACCGCAAGGATCTGTTCTGGGGCCACTGCTGTTTGTCATTTTTATAAATGACCTGGATGAGGGCGTAGAAGGATGGGTTAGTAAATTTGACACTAAGGTTGGTGGAGTTGTGGATAGTGCGGAAGGATGTTGCAGGTTACAGAGGGACATAGATAAGCTGCAGAGCTGGGCTGAGAGGTGGCAGATGGAGTTTAATGCCGAAATGTGTGAGGTGATTCAGTTTGGAAGGAGTAACAGGAATGCAGAGTACTGGGCTAATGGTAAGATTCTTGGTAGTGTAGATGAGCAGACAGATCTCGGTGTCCATGTACATAGATCCCTGAAAGTTGTCGCCCAGGTTGACAGGGTTGTTAATAAGGCGGACGGTGTGTTAGCGTTTATTGGGAGAGGGATTGAGTTTTGGAGCCACGGGGTCATGCTGCAGCTGTACAAAACTCTGGTGCGGCTGCACTTGGGAGTATTGTGTACAGTTCTGGTCACCGCATTATAGGGAGGATGTGGAAGCTTTGGAAAGGGTTCGGAGGAGATTTACCAGGATGTTGTCTGATATGGAGGGAAGGTCTTATGGGGAAAGGCTGAGGGACTTGAGGCTGGTTTTGTTAGAGAAGAAGGTTGAGAGGTGACTTAATTGAGACGTATAAGATAATTCGAGGATTAGATAGGGTGGTCAATGAGAGCCTTTTCCCTCGGATGGTGATGGCTAGCACGAGGGGACACAGCTTTAAATTGAGGGGGTGATAGGTACAGGACAGATGGCAGAGGGAGTTTCTTTACTCAGAGAGTAGGAGGGGGCGTGGAACACACTGTCTGCAACAGTAGTAGACTCGCCAACTTTAGGGGCATTTAAATGGGCATTGGATAGGCATTTGGATGAGAATAGAATAGTGTAGGAGAGAGGGGCTTCAGATTGGTGCCACAGAGCAGCACAACATCGAGGACTGAAGGGCCTGTACTGCGCTGTAATGTTCTATGTTGTACAACACCAGGTTATAGTCCAGCAGGTCTGTTTAGAAGTAAAAGGTTTCAGAGCGCCGCTCCTTCATCACATAGCTAGTGGGGCATGATCATAGGACACTGAACTTATCGTAAAAAAATCAAAGAGTCATACAACTGATGTGATGTATTGAACAAACCTAGATTGCTGTTGAGTCTTTCATCACTTCGAAGGGGATGCAAGTTTTGATGCATTAATATTCAAATCCTCGAGCTTCTTTCAAGTCACATTCCCGAGATAACGTAAGGTTTTATTAAACAGAAGTGACATCACCACTCAGACAATGTATTAAAGGTGTGTGGTTCGAATCTGGCTGTGTCCCAGTCAGACTGATTCTATTGCCAAAATAGGGAATTGATTAAATGTCACATGGACTGACTGCCTACAGGGTGGGTGCTTTTTGAACAAGCTAGAACGTATCTGCAAATACAAATTTGCAAGTGCAAATTCACCGCATATACTCCATGTGTATGTGCATGTGTGTGCATGAGAGAATGCATGTGTGTGTGTGCATGCACGTGTGCACCTGAGTGTGAAGTATATGCCTGTGAGAGGGTGAGTCTGAGAGAAAGTACGGATGAGAGAGGGTCGAGTGTGATTGTGTGTGTGTGTGTGTAGTGCAATGGGGCTGTATTGTGACATGAACCGAAGATCCCAATTGAGGCCATCCTCATGGGGACCGAACTTGGCTATGAGCCTCTGCTTGCCAACTCTGCGTTGCTGCGTATCCCAAAGTCCACCTTGGAGGACGGTCACCCGAAGCCGAACCCACTCAAGTCGGCCTACAGCACAGACCACGCTGTTAGACTTTACCGTCACACCTCTCGCAAACTCGTTGACCATCTTGTGCACCAACCTACATCAGGCGCCATACCCCCGTTGAAGTTGACAGAGAGTCCTTATTCTCAGTTTGCGCTCAAGATGCAGCAGTACAGTTACAAGACGCTGCTGGGCAGATGAGGCGATGGAACCACACCGCCTACATGCACACTGAAAACAAGGAACTGGAGAAACTTGGCATTACCAGCAGCAGTAGCCAGGCCTCCCCAGTTGAGAAATGGCGTCACAACAGGGAAAGCGATCGTCAACTTCTTGGACCATAATCTTCCACAGGAAGAGATTGAAGTTCTCCGCTGCAGGCTCAATTTCTGCCCCACCACCAAAACGGATCCCCTTAGTCTTACGGCAGACATAGAGGAATTCATCGAACGCATGAGAGTCCAGGAAGCCTTCCAAAAACGTCACCGGCAAGCTCCATGAGACAACCGACGAAGCAGGAGCTGGAACAGTTGTCCGCAGTGGAGCGCCCAAAGGAGGAGTTGATTTGGGTGCCTCTCTGGAGGGCTTGGTACGTATACTCAAGCCGTCAGGAAATGCCGGATCCATCAGCCGCACCCACCAGGGAGAGCAGAACGTTACCCGATCACAACACAGCGCTGTCCACGCTCTTAACGCCGATCGCAACATCGTCACCAGGCAACCACCGGCCGATCCGACCAAACAGCACACCCGTGAACTCAACAGATCGTTGAAGACTGTTGATCAGAATACCAGACGCACACTCATCGCACGTACTTCTTACGTAGGAGACTTCTACACAGAGCTAACACACCGGGACGTCCCGGCAATGGGATCCTGTCTGAGAACCTCTCTGGCTATGTCGAGGGCATCCTGAAACCCATTGTACAGGGGACAATGGAGAGATAGTGAGAGAGGGGGAGGGGATGGAGAGATAGTGAGAGAGAAGGGGAGAGAGCTATAGGGAGGGGATGGAGAGATAGTGAGAGAGGGGAGAGAGAGCCCCCCCCCCCAACACCAAGTTTCTGCCGCGACACTACGGATTTCTTATAGAAGCTCAGCCCCCAGGGACCAGTTGAACCAGGAACATTACTCCAGCATTCCCCACGATGGCGGCATGGCCGCAACAGACTCAACATCAATTCCAATATCCGAGCACTGTCCTCATCTGCTTTATCCACAACCACAACGTCTTCGCTTTCGACAACCAGTTCAGATTAGATTAGATTAGATTGTCTACAGTGTGGAAACAGGCCCTTCGGCCCAACAAGTCCACAATGACCCTCCGAAGAGTAACCCACCCATTTCTCTCTGATTTCCAGTTCTTCAAAACGTCTATGCAGCATTTGATCAATTCCTACTTTGGAAACAGAACCAGTCTGAATCAGGATTGGGAGACAGACAGACTCTAACCTCGAACCTTTAATGCTTCATCCGAGCTGCGATGTCACTTTTTAAAAAATAAAACCGTACATACTTGTAGGGCCGAAGGGCCTGTTTCCACACTGTACGGAATCTAATTATCTCGGGAATGTGACCTGAAAGAAGCGTTGGGATTTAAATATTAATTCATTGAAGCCTGAAACCCCATTATAAGTGATTAAAGACTCAACAGGAATCTCGGTTTGTTCAATACCTCACGTCAGTTGTACCACACTTTGATCTTTTACTCTGAATTCTCTGTCCTGTAATCCTGCCCCACTGGCTCCCTGATGACGGAGCAGTGCTCCAGAAGCTTGTACGTCCAAATAAACCTATTGGACGAGAAGCTGGTGTCATGATTTTTAACTTTGTCCACCCCAGTCATACACCAGCACCTCCACGTCCTAACAAGGGCATTCTTACTTTTCAGATCCACACCTTGTTTACCTTCCTAGCTGATCTGTCCTAGCCAGGCAGATGGTGGAGGATTCCTGATCACCCACAATGCCAGGGCTTGAACAGTCACTCAGCCCTGGGTGCGGGGGTTTGGGAACAGTCCTGAGAAAGTCAGCTTTGTTCGCCAATGTCCTGCTGGTGGTACTCGCAGCCTGAAGGGGATCGGGGAAGATGCCAGCAATGTACTGTAACCGAACGAACAGAGAGCTAGGGTTCGCAAACCCTCCCTTCGCCAACAGCGCCACATTCCAAGCAATCACTGACACCCGCAGACACATCAGGCCAACCAGCCAAAAGCTTGGGTCGAAGAGGCAGGAGGACAGCCTTCCAGGAGGGTGAGACTGCAAGACCAGGGACGGATAAGGTAAATCCGAAGGGGAAAAAAATAATTAGAAGTGAGACACCCAGACAGTAGTGAGAGTGTGGGACTCACTACCACACAGCATGTGGTTGAAGCAGTTATTGCAATTGACTGACTGTAAGGGGACCTTAGAATCACAGCAGAGAGGGGATAGGTTGATGGGAGGAGGTATCAGCACTGACTGCTTGGGCTTAGTGGACTCTTCCTGTGCTGACAATCCTTTGGTACCTGGTGTATTGTCTAACACTAGGCAGAGGCGTGTCCAGGGATCAATCAGAGATCCTCATTTTCCTGAGCTTGAGACAGCACATCAACAGTGACGATCACACAAGTGGGCAAGGAAACACAGGCTACAATGGTACCACTGCGATGGGGCAGGGGTTAGGCAAATACCACTGTGAGAGGGGCAAAGGGCTAGGGTTATACCACCATGAGGGGGCAAGGGGTTGAGGCTGTACCACCATGAGGGGGGTAAGGGACTGGGACTGTACAACCGTGAGGGGGGCAAGGGTTGGGATTGTACCACTGTGAGGAGAGGGGCAAAGGGCTGGGAGTATGCCACTGTGAGGGGGCAAGGGGCTGGGACTGTACCACCATGAGGGGGCAAAGGGCTATATTATACCATTGTGAGGAGGCAAGGAGCTGGGACTGTACCAACATGAGGGGGCAAGGGGCTAGGACTGTACCAACTCAAGGAGTTGGGACTGTACCGCTGCGAGGAAGCAAGGGACTGAGACTGTACCACCGTGAGGAGGCAAAGGGCTATATTATACCACTGAGGAGGCAAGGAGCTAGGACTGTACCACTGCCAGGGGCAAGGGGCTGGGACTGTACCACTGCGAGGAGGCAAGGGGCTGGGACTGTACCACCGCGAGGAGGCAAGGGACTGAGACTGTACCACCGTGAGGAGGCAAAGGGCTATATTATACCACTGAGGAGGCAAGGAGCTAGGACTGTACCACTGCCAGGGGCAAGGGGCTGGGACTGTACCACTGCGAGGAGGCAAGGGGCTGGGACTGTACCACTGCGAGGAGGCAAGGGGCTGGGACTGTACCACCGCGAGGAGGCAAGGGACTGAGACTGTACCACCGTGAGGAGGCAAAGGGCTATATTATACCACTGAGGAGGCAAGGAGCTAGGACTGTACCACTGCCAGGGGCAAGGGGCTGGGACTGTACCACTGCGAGGAGGCAAGGGGCTGGGACTGTACCACTGCGAGGAGGCAAGGGGCTGGGACTGTACCACCGTGAGGAGGTAAGGGGCTGGGCCTGTACCGCCACGAGGAGGCAAGGGGCTGGGACTGTACCACCGTGAGGAGGCAAGGGGCTGGGACTGTACCACCGTGAGGAAGCAAGGGGCTGGGACTGTACCACCGTGAGGAGGCAAGGGGCTGGGACTGTACCACCGTGAGGAGGCAAGGGGCTGGGACTGTACCACCGTGAGGAAGCAAGGGGCTGGGACTGTACCACCGTGGGGCAAGGGGCTGGGACTGTACCACCGTGGGGCAAGGGGCTGGGACTGTACCACCACGAAGAGGCAAGGGGCTGGGACTGTACCACCGTGGGGCAAGGGGCTGGGACTGTACCACCGTGGGGCAAGGGGCTGGGATATACCACCGTGGGGCAAGGGGCTGGGACTGTACCACCGTGGGGCAAGGGGCTGGGACTGTACCACCACGAGGAGGCAAGGGGCTGGGACTGTACCACTGTGGGGCATGGCACTGGGACTGTACCACTCCGAGGAGGCAAGGGGTTGGGACTGTACCACCACGAGGAGGCAAGGGGCTGGGACTGTACCAACGCAAGGGGCTGGGACTGTACCATGAGGGGCAAGGGGCCTGGACTGTACCAACTCAAGGAGCTGGGACTGTACCACTCCGAGGAGGTAAGGGGCTGGGTCTGTATCATCTTGAAGGGGTAAGTGGCTTGGACTGTACCACTGCAAGAGGGCAAGCAACTGGGATTGTACCACCGTGAGGGGTCAAGGGTCTGGGACTGTACCACTGTGAGGGGGCAAGGAGCTGGGACTGCACCACCATAAGGGAGCTAGGGGCTTGCAGTGTTGCACTGCGAGGGAGCAGAAACGTGGATGGTACCACATAAGCAGGCAGTTCCTTGTGGGTTAAGTCCAGGTTCAGGTGACTAGGCAGAGAAGTGTTCAGCGGGACGTGGAATTCGGATTGGGTCTATTAATCGGCGTGTGCCAAGTGTCAGGCCCAAAAAGCACCAGGCAAAGTCACGGTGGGCTCAGTGGTTAGTACAGCTGCCTCACAGCGCCGGGGGACCAGGATTCGATCCCACCTCGGGGGGCGGCTGTCTGACTGTGTGGAGTTTGCACATTCTCCCCGTGTCTGCGTGGGTTTCCTCCGGGTGCTCCAGTTTCCTCCCACAGTCCAAAAATGTGCAGGTCAGGGTGGATTGGCCATGCTAAAGGGGCTGGGACTGTACCACCACGAGGAGGCAAGGGGCTGGGACTGTACCACCACGAAGAAGCAAGGGGCTGGGACTGTACCACCACGAGGAGGCAAGGGGCTGGGACTGTACCACCACGAAGAGGAAAGGGGCTGGGACTGTACCACCACGAGGAGGAAAGGGGCTGGGACTGTACCACCACGAGGCGGCAAGGGGCTGGGACTGTACCACCACGAGGAGGCAAGGGGCTGGGACTGTACCACCACGAAGAGGAAAGGGGCTGGGACTGTACCACCACGATGTGACGTTCTTCAGAGGGCCAGCATGGACTCGACGGGCCGAGTGGCGTGCTACCACCCTGTCAGGAGTCTACGTGACTCCAAGGGTGGCAGTCGTGCCTGCAGCACTCTTGTGGCCGTCCCTCAGGAAGAGAGGTGGCTGTTTCCCATCGAGTGACCTCTGAGCGGGACACGGGTTTCTGACTGGATTCACTGTCGGTAGCATCACAGAGCTTCAGGACGCAGTACATCCGGCTCGCTTTTTACAGGGCCTCCATGACAGCTCTGAGAGCAAGTTTACATCCAGGACCTCAAACTGAGCTGCACATGCCCTAGCCTCCACACGGCAAAACTCTGACAATCCTGCATTCGCAGGGGAAGGGAGCTGCAGGAACGTGAAGGGATGCCCTGACCGAATATGGAAGGCTGGAAGTACTAGAGGTTTTTCAAATCATGAGGGGGGCAGGGATAGGGTAAATAGACAAGGTCTTTTCCCCCCTGGGGTGGGGGAGCCCAGAAATAGAGGTTTATAACATCATGAGGGGGGGCAGGGATAGGGTAAATAGACAAGGTCTTTTCCCCCTGGGGTGGGGGAGCCCAGAACTAGAGGTTTATAACATCATGAGGGGGGGGCAGGGATAGGGTAAATAGACAAGGTCTTTTCCCCCCTGGAGTGGGGTAGGGGGGAATGTCTGAAAGGTGTCCACACAGGACAGGCAGTCACCCTGGACCCCAACGACTGCTCCGATCCCCCCGCGGACAAAGGGAGCGGCAACGTGAACGATTCTAAAACGCGACACGATTTTAGAAAAACAAAATCCCCGACGACGAGGGAGTTCGGGGTTCGCAGCGGGTGGGTTTCAGGGGTGGAGGTTTAACCTCGTGGCCAGGGGTGGGGCCCGGACGTCCCCCCCCGGGGAAGCGAGCCGCTACCCGCTGTGAGTCCGCTGGTGCCGTATCAAGTGACCGGAGGTGTAAAAGCGTTTCTGGCAGACGCCGCACTCGAAGGGCTTCTCCCCGGTGTGGATGCGCTGGTGCACCCGCAGGTCGCTGCAGGTGGAGAAACGTTTCTGACACACGGTGCACTGGAAAGGCCTCTCGCCTGTGTGGAAACGCCGGTGCCGGGTCAGGTTGCTGGACTTGCTGAAACTCTTCTTGCAGACGCCGCACTCGAAGGGCTTCTCGCCCGTGTGCACCCGCAGGTGCCTCTTCAGCAGGCACGCCCAGCGGTAACCCTTGCCGCAGACGAAGCACTGAAAGCACTCCCCTTCCTGGATCCTGGAAGCCTGTGGGCCGGGCCCGTGGCCCTCCGACGCCGCCGCCGGCTGCTCGCTCAGTAGCGCCCGAGTCTCTTTTCCCATTTCCATCGCTTCCCCGCCGAGGGGGTGGGGAACTCCGGATCCCCAGACCTGGAAGAGACAGGACACGGCGATGAGCAAGGCGATGGTAACTCTGCCTAGGTTCAGATGGAATTAAAAAAAACAGTGCGGTGTTGGAAAAGCACACAGCGAGGTCGGGCAGCAGCAGGAGAGTCAACGGTTCAGGCACAGGCCCTTCATCCGGGATCGCAGGGAGATCGACGTTCCTTCATCCGGGATCGCAGGGGGATCGACGTTCCTTCATCCGGGATCACAGGAAAATCGATGTTCCTTCATCAGGGATCGCAGGGGGAGCGATGTTTCTTCATCTGGGATCGCAGGTGGATTGACGTTCCTTTATCAGGGATCACAGGAAAATCGACGTTCCTTCATCAGGGATCGCAGGGGGATTGACATTCCTGATGAAGGGCTTATGCCCGAAACGTCAATCCCCCTGCGATCCCGATGAAGGAACATCGATTTTCCTGTGATCCCTGATGAAGGAACGTCAATCCCCCTGCGATCCCAGATGAAGAAATATCGATCCCCCTGTGATCCTTGATGAAGGAACGTCGATTTTCCTGTGATCCCTGATGAAGGAACGTCGATCCCCCTGCGATCCCGGATGAAGGAACGTCGATTTTCCTGTGGTCCCTGATGAAGGAACGTCGATTTTCCTGTGGTCCCTGATGAAGGAACGTCGATCCCCCTGCGATCCCGGATGAAGGAACGTCGATTTTCCTGTGGTCCCTGATGAAGAAACATAGATCCCCCTGCGATCCCAGATGAAGGAACGTCGATTTTTGCTGTGATCCCTGATGAAGAAACAGTGATCCCCCAGCGATCCCGGATGAAGGAACATCGATCCTCCTGCAATCCCGGATGAAGGAACGTCGATCCCCTTGCGATCCCTGATGAAGAAATGTTGATTCTCCTACAATTCCGGACGATGGGCTTATGCTTGAAACGTCGATTCTCCTGGCCCTTGGATGCTGCCTGACCTCGCTGTGCTTTTCCAGCACGACACACTCTCGACTCTGATCTCCAACATCTGCAGTCTTCACTTCCTCCTGGTTTCAAACCGGACACTCCCCATTTCTCCTCTTCATTCGGTTGCAGGATTAGATTAGATTCCCTACAGTGTGGAAACAGGCCCTTCGGCCCAACCAGTCCACACCGACTCTCCGGAGAGTAACCCACCCAGACCCATTTCCCTCTGGCTAACGCACCTAACACTACGGGGACAATTTAGCACGGCCAATCCACCCTAACCTGCACATCTTTGGACTGTGGGAGGAAACTGGAGCACCCGCAGGAAACCCACGCAGACACGGGGAGGATGTGCAAACTCCACACAGACAGTCGCCCCAGCTGGAATCGAACCTGGGACCTTGGTGCTGTGAAGCAACAGTGCTAACCACTGAGCCACAAGCTGGGCACTTACTGCCCGCCCCCAGGAGCTGTTTTCTAGGACTGTGGCAGGCCACGTGCTGTAGGTTGACCCACAATGCCCTGTGGGGGGTGGGGAATTCCAGGATTTTCACACTGAAGGAGCGGCGATCCGATTCCCAACAGAGACAGGAATCACCGGGAAAACGCAGCAGGTCGGCAAGAGGAAAGCAGAGTCAACTTTTCAGGCCCAGTGACCTGCTAAGTTTTTCCAGCGATGCCTGTTTTCATTCTTTCGGTTTTTCTTTTGCTCAATTTCCCAGCTTCGCAGGGAGTGAGATTCCCACCTCACTGCCTCCCTTTGTCCCTTCTCGACGGATTTCGAAGGAACGGTCTATCTTTGTGGAAAATTTCTGCAGTGCACCTTGTAGATAGCATACACTGCTGCTACTGAGCATCAGTGGGGGAGGGGGTGAACGTTGCAGGCTGCTTTCTCCTGGATGGCATCGAGCTTCTTAAGCGTTGTTGGAGCTGCCCCCATCCAGGCAAGTGGGGAGTATTCCATCACACTCCTGACTTACGTCTCATCAGGCTCTGGGGGAAGTCAGGTGAGTTAGGTTTTCCCTGGAGTGTCGGAGGCTGAGGGATGACCTTATAGAGGTTTATAAAATCATGAAGGTGGACATGGATAGGGTAAATAGACAAGGTCTTTTCCCCCTGGGGTGGGGGAGTCCAGAACTAGAGGTTTATAAAATCATGAGGGGGGACATGGATACGATAAATAGACAAGGTCTTTTCCCCCTGGGGTGGGGGAGCCCAGAACTAGAGGCTTATAAAATCATGAGGGGGGCATGGATAGGGTAAATAGACAAGGTCTTTTCCCTGGGGTGGGGGAGTCCAGAAAGAGAGGGCATAGGTTTAGGGTGAGAGGGGAAAGATATAAAAGAGATGTAAGGGGCAGCTTTTTCACACAGAGGGTGGTACGTGTATGGAATGAGCTGCCAGAGGAAGTGGTGGAGGCTGGTACAACTGCAACATTTAAGAGGCATTTGGATGGGTATATGAATAGGAAGGGTTTGGAGGGATATGGGCCGGGTGCTGGCAGGTGGGACTAGATTGGGTTGGGATATCTGGTCGGCACGGACGGGTTGGACCGAAGGGTCTGTTTCCGTGCTGTACATCTCTATGACTTGCCGCAGTATTCCTAGCCTCTTATATGGCAAGTCCAGTACAGTTTCTGGTCAATGGTATCCCTCAGGATGTGGATAGTGGGGGGGATTCAGTAATGGCAAGCCCATTAAAACGAACATCAAGGAACGATGGTGAGAGTCTTTGTTGGTGGAGGTGGCCATTGCTTGGTATTTGCTTTGTGCGGATGTTACTTGCCATACGCCAGCCCAAGCCTGGATATTGTCTGGGGCTTGTCGCATTTAAACACAGACTGTTTCAGTATCCCACATTCTTTCCACCCCCGCGGTGTCTGCGTGGGTTTCCTCCTGGTGGTCTGGTTTCCTCCCACAATCCAAAGATGTGCAGGTTAGTGTGGATTGGCCGTGCTATATTGTCCGGTAGTGCCCAGGGATGTGCACTAACCTGCACATCCTTGGGCACTACGGGGACAATTTAGCACGGCCAATCCACCCTAACCTGCACATCCCTGGGCACTACGGGGACAATTTAGCACGGCCAATCCACCCTAACCTGCACATCCCTGGGCACTACGGGGACAATTTAGCACGGCCAATCCACCCTAACCTGCACATCCCTGGGCACTACGGGGACAATTTAGCACGGCCAATCCACCCTAACCTGCACATCCCTGGGCACTACGGGGACAATTTAGCACGGCCAATCCACCCTAACCTGCACATCCCTGGGCACTACGGGGACAATTTAGCACGGCCAATCCACCCTAACCTGCACATCCCTGGGCACTACGGGGACAATTTAGCACGGCCAATCCACCCTAACCTGCACATCCCTGGGCACTACGGGGACAATTTAGCACGGCCAACCCACCCTAACCTGCACATCCCTGGGCACTACGGGGACAATTTAGCACGGCCAATCCACCCTAACCTGCACATCCCTGGGCACTACGGGGACAATTTAGCATGGCCAATCCACCCTAACCCGCACATCCTCACAGATTCATGACCGTTGGGACAGAAAGAATTCCTGTTTTATATCTGCTACCCCTCCTCCTAAAACCTCTCGTCTAACCATTGCCCCATGGTTTGGGGTGGGGGGTCTTCTCTACATCGACCTGGTCATTCCCCTTTAGCATCTTCTCTACCTCTATTGGATCACCTCTCATTCTTATAACCTCCAGGAGCTGTTCAATCTCTCTGTGTTGGAGAAAGTCCCTCACCTTCGGAACTAACCTCGTGAACCTGCTCTGAACTGCCTCCAATGCATCAAGGGGGACGAAAATTTATCCGTATTACTCCAAATGCTAGCTCGCCAATACCTTGTACAGTTGCAACAACACTCCCCCACCTTTCTACACTCTTCCTTCGGCAATGAAAACCAAAATTCCATCTGGTCTCCAAATTAACTGCTGTGCCCGCGTACTCCCTTTCTGTGAGAGAAACAGAATCTGAAAGGACTCTGCTGTGGAATTCTATGACGTGGGGGATGCTGTCCTGGCCGACGGAGTTGGTGCTGTCTGGTGTTTGTGTCCTGGGTTCGTTTAGCCGGTGTTCCTTCGGCCAGGGCGCCATTTTGTTGGTGTGAATAGTGTCACAGGGAGCCATGACCTTGTCGTGCTCTCCCTTGGTGTCTTTGACAGGTGTGAACGAATTCCTGCTTGGAGAGGACGGAGTTGCTCCAGGCTTCTGCCAGGTGTGTTTCAGTTTGCGTTGCAGTTCCTTTGCTGGTCATGGTGGCGGGAGGTGAGACGATGGGTCTGAGGACGGTGGGGGAGTCCCCTCGTTTATATACTTGTAACCCGCAGATACGGGGTGTGTTGGATCCTTCAGGTTTCCTTCCTTGGAGGTCTGCCTTGTTCATTTCTCCTGCGTTTTGAAGTTTCCTCACCGACGCTGTCATGCGGTTTTCTAGCTGCGAAGTCGGGTCCGTCGCCACCTGTTGGCATCGGCGAGCAGTGCGTGGGCTTTTACAATGTACAGAGCAACCTCGATTATCCGAGTACCAATTATCCAAAGGAGATCTCGAGGTCCCGACAGAAACATTACATCAAAGACGTGTTTCCAACGGGGTTGGCGTCATTTGTTTACAGTGATTAAACAGGCACTGTCTCCAAGTGACTGACCTGCTGCCCTCTCCCTCTCTCTCCCCACACTTTCCCTGGAGTTCTACAGAGGGGTTTACCCTAAACTCTCCATTCTGCACCCCCACCCCGCCCCCAGATAATCTGACCAACATTCTCCTGTACAGGGCAAGTGGCTGAACCTGTTAAACGTTGCAGTAAGAAGTTGTATGTGTGTGTGTGTGTGTGTGTGAGAGAGAGAGAGAGAGTGAGAGAGCATCTGTGTGTGAGTGTGTGTGTGTGTGTGTGTGAGTGTGTGTGTATGTGAGAGTGTGTGAGAGAGAGAGTGAGAGTGTGTGTGTGCGCGCGCGAGAGAGTGCGCGCATGTGAGAGAGTGCGCGAGAGTGTATTGGGGATGGCAGGGGGAGGTGTTGGATGTTTTGGGGACAAGGGGCAGTGTTGAACAGGGGCGAGGTCTCGCGTACGCTGCGTGCTGCTGCAGCGTCCTGAATGGGGAGCAGACTATAAAATCTCCGAGCCCCAGACCAAAGGCATTGAACTGATTAACCGAATAATTGGTTATCCGAACGCAATATTGCCTGCCCATCTTGTTGGGAAAATCGAGGTTCCCCTGTATTGTGTTCCGTTCAGGACGATGGTCAGGCAGCCCACACCTGCTGGAAGGATGACGACATTTCTCTGTTCCCAGAGTCCTTTCCTTTTCAGGTTGTTGGAGGTGTCCTCCTTCTATTGGTGCCACTGTCTGTCTGATGGTCAGTTGGGTCTCTTCCAGAAGCCAGTATCTTTCAGGATGGATTCCAGTGCTGTTAGGAAGACCTGTCGATCCGCATTCCCGGAGTCGAAATTCATCCCTTGCCCTCGGCCAGCTATTTCTGCGTGTGACAATACTGGACAAAAAGATTCTTCATCCAAGTCTCTGAATCGGCCATGACGTTGTTGTGAGAGACCTGGGACTGTTTTTCTCGAAGGGCTAGTCTTTCCTTGACCTTGCTCTGCTGTGGGTCAGTGTTGATGGCTCATCCTCTCATAGTCAGTCGCGTCAGTGTACATTGACTTTTGGCGCAAATTATCTCGTTGGTGTTTGGAGACTCGGTTGCGGTCACCATTTATCATTTAGAGCAGCACCCCTGCGGCCGACCTGATCGGCTGCTCTCCCGGCTTGTGAGGTGGTCTGTATTTGAGACATCCTGGTAATGCCTGGTTCCTGAGGCAATTGGGTAAGATGTACAGCTGGAGGCAGGAGAGGCTCGATCAGAAGGGGGTGGCGTTCCCATCTTCGGGCTAATTTGAGACTGTTGCGCCCGTAGATGTCGGAGATTGGGGAGAAAATTTTTGAACGCAGTTGGTGGATCGGCGTGCCTGCTGAGCTGGTGCATGGTGACAAAATGTTTCATAGCTCCAGCGCATTGGAAAAACGTCGGAGAACACATTCTCTCCATCACGCACACACACATGCAGCTACATTCCCCCGATGTACCCATGGATCCACTATAAACAGATACTCTCACACAGACACAGAGAGAGCTACACCCCCTGATATCCCCATGGATCCACTATAAACAGATACTCTCTCACACACAGACACAGAGAGAGCTACACCCCCTGATATCCCCATGGATCCACTATAAACAGATACTCTCTCACACACAGACACAGAGAGAGCTACACCCCCTGATATCCCCATGGATCCACTATAAACAGATACTCTCTCACACAGACACAGAGAGAGCTACACCCCCTGATATCCCCATGGATCCACTATAAACAGATACTCTCACACACACAGACACAGAGAGAGCTACACCCCCTGATATCCCCATGGATCCACTATAAACAGATACTCTCTCACACAGACACAGAGAGAGCTACACCCCCTGATATCCCCATGGATCCACTATAAACAGATACTCTCTCACACAGACACAGAGAGAGCTACACCCCCTGATATCCCCATGGATCCACTATAAACAGATACTCTCTCACACAGACACAGAGAGAGCTACACCCCCTGATATCCCCATGGATCCACTATAAACAGATACTCTCACACACAGACACAGAGAGAGCTACACCCCCTGATATCCCCATGGATCCACTATAAACAGATACTCTCACATAGACACAGACACAGAGAGAGCTACACCCCCTGATATCCCCATGGATCCACTATAAACAGATACTCTCTCACACAGACACAGAGAGAGCTACACCCCCTGATATCCCCATGGATCCACTATAAACAGATACTCTCTCACACAGACACAGAGAGAGCTACACCCCCTGATATCCCCATGGATCCACTATAAACAGATACTCTCTCTCACAGACACAGAGAGAGCTACACCCCCTGATATCCCCATGGATCCACTATAAACAGATACTCTCACACACACAGACACAGAGAGAGCTACACCCCCTGATATCCCCATGGATCCACTATAAACAGATACTCTCACACACACAGACACAGAGAGAGCTACACCCCCTGATATCCCCATGGATCCACTATAAACAGATACTCTCACACACACAGACACAGAGAGAGCTACACCCCCTGATATCCCCATGGATCCACTATAAACAGATACTCTCTCACACAGACACAGAGAGAGCTACACTCCCTGATATCCCCATGGATCCACTATAAACAGATACTCTCACACACAGACACAGAGAGAGCTACACCCCCTGATATCCCCATGGATCCACTATAAACAGATACTCTCACACACACAGACACAGAGAGAGCTACACCCCCTGATATCCCCATGGATCCACTATAAACAGATACTCTCACACACACAGACACAGAGAGAGCTACACCCCCTGATATCCCCATGGATCCACTATAAACAGATACTCTCTCACACAGACACAGAGAGAGCTACACTCCCTGATATCCCCATGGATCCACTATAAACAGATACTCTCACACACAGACACAGAGAGAGCTACACCCCCTGATATCCCCATGGATCCACTATAAACAGATACTCACTCACACACAGACACAGAGAGAGCTACACCCCCTGATATCCCCATGGATCCACTATAAACAGATACTCTCACACAGAGACACAGAGAGAGCTACACCCCCTGATATCCCCATGGATCCACTATAAACAGATACTCTCACACACACAGACACAGAGAGAGCTACACTCCCGGATATCCCCATGGATCCACTATAAACAGATACTCTCACACACAGACACAGAGAGAGCTACACCCCCTGATATCCCCATGGATCCACTATAAACAGATACTCACTCACACACAGACACAGAGAGAGCTACACCCCCTGATATCCCCATGGATCCACTATAAACAGATACTCTCACACAGAGACACAGAGAGAGCTACACCCCCTGATATCCCCATGGATCCACTATAAACAGATACTCTCACACACACAGACACAGAGAGAGCTACACCCCCTGATATCCCCATGGATCCACTATAAACAGATACTCTCTCACACAGACACAGAGAGAGCTACACCCCCTGATATCCCCATGGATCCACTATAAACAGATACTCTCACACAGACACAGAGAGAGCTACACCCCCTGATATCCCCATGGATCCACTATAAACAGATACTCTCTCACACACAGACACAGAGAGAGCTACACCCCCTGATATCCCCATGGATCCACTATAAACAGATACTCTCTCACACACACAGACACAGAGAGAGCTACACCCCCTGATATCCCCATGGATCCACTATAAACAGATACTCTCTCACACAGACACAGAGAGAGCTACACCCCCTGATATCCCCATGGATCCACTATAAACAGATACTCCCTCACACACAGACACAGAGAGAGCTACACCCCCTGATATCCCCATGGATCCACTATAAACAGATACTCTCACACACAGAGAGAGCTACACCCCCTGATATCCCCATGGATCCACTATAAACAGATACTCTCACACACACAGACACAGAGAGAGCTACACCCCCTGATATCCCCATGGACCCACTATAAACAGATACACTCTCACACAGACACAGAGAGAGCTACACCCCCTGATATCCCCATGGATCCACTATAAACAGATACTCTCACACACACAGACACAGAGAGAGCTCCACCCCCTGATATCCCCATGGATCCACTATAAACAGATACTCACACAGACACAGAGAGAGCTACACCCCCTGATATCCCCATGGATCCACTATAAACAGATACTCTCACACAGACACAGAGAGAGCTACACCCCCTGATATCCCCATGGATCCACTATAAACAGATACTCTCTCACACAGGCACAGAGAGAGCTACACCCCCTGATATCCCCATGGATCCACTATAAACAGATACTCTCACACAGACACAGAGAGAGCTACACCCCCTGATATCCCCATGGATCCACTATAAACAGATACTCTCACACACAGAGAGAGCTACACCCCCTGATATCCCCATGGATCCACTATAAACAGATACTCTCTCACACACAGACACAGAGGGAGCTACACCCCCTGATATCCCCATGGATCCACGAGAAACAGATACTCTCTCACACACAGACACAGAGGGAGCTACACCCCCTGATATCCCCATGGATCCACGAGAAACAGATACTCTCTCACACACACAGACACAGAGAGAGCTACACCCCCTGATATCCCCATGGATCCACTATAAACAGATACTCTCACACACACAGACACAGAGAGAGCTACACCCCCTGATATCCCCATGGATCCACTATAAACAGATACTCTCACACAGACACAGAGAGAGCTACACCCCCTGATATCCCCATGGATCCACTATAAACAGATACTCTCACACACAGAGAGAGCTACACCCCCTGATATCCCCATGGATCCACTATAAACAGATACTCTCACACACACAGACACAGAGAGAGCTACACCCCCTGATATCCCCATGGATCCACTATAAACAGATACTCTCACACACACAGACACAGAGAGAGCTACACCCCCTGATATCCCCATGGATCCACTATAAACAGATACTCTCTCACACAGACACAGAGAGAGCTACACCCCCTGATATCCCCATGGATCCACTATAAACAGATACTCTCACACAGAGACACAGAGAGAGCTACACCCCCTGATATCCCCATGGATCCACAAGAAAAACAGATACTCTCACACACACACAGACACAGAGAGAGCTACACCCCCTGATATCCCCATGGATCCACTATAAACAGATACTCTCTCTCTCACAGACACAGAGAGAGCTACACCCCCTGATATCTCCATGGATCCACTATAAACAGATACTCTGTCACACAGACACAGAGAGAGCTACACCCACTGATATCCCCATGGATCCACTATAAACAGATACTCTCTCTCACACACAGACACAGAGGGAGCTACACCCCCTGATATCCCCATGGATCCACTATAAACAGATACTCTCTCACACAGACACAGAGAGAGCTACACCCCCTGATATCCCCATGGATCCACTATAAACAGATACTCTCACACACACAGACACAGAGAGAGCTACACCCCCTGATATCCCCATGGATCCACTATAAACAGATACTCTCACACACACAGACACAGAGAGAGCTACACCCCCTGATATCCCCTTGGATCCACTATAAACAGATACTCTCACACACACACAGAGAGAGCTACACCCCCTGATATCCCCATGGATCCACTATAAACAGATACTCTCTCACACACAGACACAGAGAGAGCTACACCCCCTGATATCCCCATGGATCCACTATAAACAGATACTCTCACACACACAGACACAGAGAGAGCTACACCCCCTGATATCCCCATGGATCGACTATAAACAGATACTCTCTCACACACAGACACAGAGAGAGCTACACCCCCTGATATCCCCATGGATCCACTATAAACAGATACTCACACAGACACAGAGAGAGCTACACCCCCTGATATCCCCATGGATCCACTATAAACAGATACTCACACACACAGACACAGAGAGAGCTACACCCCCTGATATCCCCATGGATCCACTATAAACAGATACTCTCTCACACAGACACAGAGAGAGCTACACCCCCTGATATCCCCATGGATCCACTATAAACAGATACTCTCTCACACAGACACAGAGAGAGCTACACCCCCTGATATCCCCATGGATCCACTATAAACAGATACTCTCACACAGACACAGAGAGAGCTACACCCCCTGATATCCCCATGGATCCACTATAAACAGATACTCTCTCACACACAGACACAGAGAGAGCTACACCCCCTGATATCCCCATGGATCCACTATAAACAGATACTCTCTCACACACAGACACAGAGAGAGCTACACCCCCTGATATCCCCATGGATCCACTATAAACAGATACTCTCTCACACACACAGACACAGAGAGAGCTACACCCCCTGATATCCCCATGGATCCACTATAAACAGATACTCTCTCACACAGACACAGAGAGAGCTACACCCCCTGATATCCCCATGGATCCACTATAAACAGATACTCTCACACACACAGACACAGAGAGAGCTACACCCCCTGATATCCCCATGGATCCACTATAAACAGATACTCTCTCACACAGACACAGAGAGAGCTACACCCCCTGATATCCCCATGGATCCACTATAAACAGATACTCTCTCACACAGACACAGAGAGAGCTACACCCCCTGATATCCCCATGGATCCACTATAAACAGATACTCTCACACACAGACACAGAGAGAGCTACACCCCCTGATATCCCCATGGATCCACTACAAACAGATACTCTCACACAGACACAGAGAGAGCTACACCCCCTGATATCCCCATGGATCCACTATAAACAGATACTCTCCCTCACAGACACAGAGAGAGCTACACCCCCTGATATCTCCATGGATCCACTATAAACAGATACTCTCCCTCACAGACACAGAGAGAGCTACACCCCCTGATATCCCCATGGATCCACTATAAACAGATACTCTCACACACACACAGACACAGAGAGAGCTACACCCCCTGATATCCCCATGGATCCACTATAAACAGATACTCTCTCTCTCACAGACACAGAGAGAGCTACACCCCCTGATATCTCCATGGATCCACTATAAACAGATACTCTGTCACACAGACACAGAGAGAGCTACACCCACTGATATCCCCATGGATCCACTATAAACAGATACTCTCTCTCACACACAGACACAGAGGGAGCTACACCCCCTGATATCCCCATGGATCCACTATAAACAGATACTCTCTCACACAGACACAGAGAGAGCTACACCCCCTGATATCCCCATGGATCCACTATAAACAGATACTCTCACACACACAGACACAGAGAGAGCTACACCCCCTGATATCCCCATGGATCCACTATAAACAGATACTCTCTCACACACAGAGAGAGCTACACCCCCTGATATCCCCATGGATCCACTATAAACAGATACTCTCACACACACAGACACAGAGAGAGCTACACCCCCTGATATCCCCATGGATCCACTATAAACAGATACTCTCACACACACACAGAGAGAGCTACACCCCCTGATATCCCCATGGATCCACTATAAACAGATACTCTCTCACACACAGACACAGAGAGAGCTACACCCCCTGATATCCCCATGGATCCACTATAAACAGATACTCTCACACACACAGACACAGAGAGAGCTACACCCCCTGATATCCCCATGGATCCACTATAAACAGATACTCTCACACACACAGACACAGAGAGAGCTACACCCCCTGATATCCCCATGGATCCACTATAAACAGATACTCTCTCTCACAGACACAGAGAGAGCTACACCCCCTGATATCCCCATGGATCCACTATAAACAGATACTCACACAGACACAGAGAGAGCTACACCCCCTGATATCCCCATGGATCCACTATAAACAGATACTCACACACACAGACACAGAGAGAGCTACACCCGCTGATATCCCCATGGATCCACTATAAACAGATACTCACACAGACACAGAGAGAGCTACACCCCCTGATATCCCCATGGATCCACTATAAACAGATACTCTCACACACACAGACACAGAGAGAGCTACACCCCCTGATTTCCCCATGGATCCACTATAAACAGATACTCTCTCACACACAGACACAGAGAGAGCTACACCCCCTGATATCCCCATGGATCCACTATAAACAGATACTCTCACACACACACACAGAGAGCTACACCCCCTGATATCCCCATGGATCGACTATAAACAGATACTCTCTCACACACAGACACAGAGAGAGCTACACCCCCTGATATCCCCATGGATCCACTATAAACAGATACTCTCTCACACACAGACACAGAGAGAGCTACACCCCCTGATATCCCCATGGATCCACTATAAACAGATACTCTCACACACACAGAGAGAGCTACACCCCCTGATATCCCCATGGATCCACTATAAACAGATACTCTCACACAGACACAGAGAGAGCTACACCCCCTGATATCCCCATGGATCCACTATAAACAGATACTCTCTCACACAGACACAGAGAGAGCTACACCCCCTGATATCCCCATGGATCCACTATAAACAGATACTCCCTCACACACAGACACAGAGAGAGCTACACCCCCTGATATCCCCATGGATCCACTATAAACAGATACTCTCACAAACACAGAGAGAGCTACACCCCCTGATATCCCCATGGATCCACTATAAACAGATACTCTCACACACAGACACAGAGAGAGCTACACCCCCTGATATCCCCATGGATCCACTATAAACAGATACCCTCTCACACACAGACACAGAGAGAGCTACACCCCCTGATATCCCCATGGATCCACTATAAACAGATACTCCCTCACACACAGACACAGAGAGAGCTACACCCCCTGATATCCCCATGGATCCACTATAAACAGATACTCTCACACACAGAGAGAGCTACACCCCCTGATATCCCCATGGATCCACTATAAACAGATACTCTCACACACACAGACACAGAGAGAGCTACACCCCCTGATATCCCCATGGACCCACTATAAACAGATACACTCTCACACAGACACAGAGAGAGCTACACCCCCTGATATCCCCATGGATCCACTATAAACAGATACTCTCACACACACAGACACAGAGAGAGCTACACCCCCTGATATCCCCATGCATCCACTATAAACAGATACTCTCTCACACAGACACAGAGAGAGCTACACCCCCTGATATCCCCATGGATCCACTATAAACAGATACTCTCTCACACAGACACAGAGAGAGCTACACCCCCTGATATCCCCATGGATCCACTATAAACAGATACTCTCACACACAGACACAGAGAGAGCTACACCCCCTGATATCCCCATGGATCCACTATAAACAGATACTCTCACATAGACACAGACACAGAGAGAGCTACACCCCCTGATATCCCCATGGATCCACTATAAACAGATACTCTCACACACACAGACACAGAGAGAGCTACACCCCCTGATATCCCCATGGATCCACTATAAACAGATACTCTCACACACAGACACAGAGAGAGCTACACCCCCTGATATCCCCATGGATCCACTATAAACAGATACTCTCTCTCACAGACACAGAGAGAGCTACACCCCCTGATATCCCCATGGATCCACTATAAACAGATACTCTCACACACACAGACACAGAGAGAGCTACACCCCCTGATATCCCCATGGATCCACTATAAACAGATACTCTCACACACACAGAGAGAGCTACACCCCCTGATATCCCCATGGATCCACTATAAACAGATACTCTCACACAGACACAGAGAGAGCTACACCCCCTGATATCCCCATGGATCCACTATAAACAGATACTCTCTCACACAGACACAGAGAGAGCTACACCCCCTGATATCCCCATGGATCCACTATAAACAGATACTCCCTCACACACAGACACAGAGAGAGCTACACCCCCTGATATCCCCATGGATCCACTATAAACAGATACTCTCACAAACACAGAGAGAGCTACACCCCCTGATATCCCCATGGATCCACTATAAACAGATACTCTCACACACAGACACAGAGAGAGCTACACCCCCTGATATCCCCATGGATCCACTATAAACAGATACCCTCTCACACACAGACACAGAGAGAGCTACACCCCCTGATATCCCCATGGATCCACTATAAACAGATACTCCCTCACACACAGACACAGAGAGAGCTACACCCCCTGATATCCCCATGGATCCACTATAAACAGATACTCTCACACACAGAGAGAGCTACACCCCCTGATATCCCCATGGATCCACTATAAACAGATACTCTCACACACACAGACACAGAGAGAGCTACACCCCCTGATATCCCCATGGACCCACTATAAACAGATACACTCTCACACAGACACAGAGAGAGCTACACCCCCTGATATCCCCATGGATCCACTATAAACAGATACTCTCACACACACAGACACAGAGAGAGCTACACCCCCTGATATCCCCATGCATCCACTATAAACAGATACTCTCTCACACAGACACAGAGAGAGCTACACCCCCTGATATCCCCATGGATCCACTATAAACAGATACTCTCTCACACAGACACAGAGAGAGCTACACCCCCTGATATCCCCATGGATCCACTATAAACAGATACTCTCACACACAGACACAGAGAGAGCTACACCCCCTGATATCCCCATGGATCCACTATAAACAGATACTCTCACATAGACACAGACACAGAGAGAGCTACACCCCCTGATATCCCCATGGATCCACTATAAACAGATACTCTCTCACACAGACACAGAGAGAGCTACACCCCCTGATATCCCCATGGATCCACTATAAACAGATACTCTCTCACACAGACACAGAGAGAGCTACACCCCCTGATATCCCCATGGATCCACTATAAACAGATACTCTCACACACACAGACACAGAGAGAGCTACACCCCCTGATATCCCCATGGATCCACTATAAACAGATACTCTCTCACACACAGACACAGAGAGAGCTACACCCCCTGATATCCCCATGGATCCACTATAAACAGATACTCTCTCACACACAGACACAGAGAGAGCTACACCCCCTGATATCCCCATGGATCCACTCTAAACAGATACTCTCTCACACACAGACACAGAGAGAGCTACACCCCCTGATATCCCCATGGATCCACTATAAACAGATACTCTCACACACACAGACACAGAGAGAGCTACACCCCCTGATATCCCCATGGATCCACTATAAACAGATACTCTCTCACACAGACACAGAGAGAGCTACACTCCCTGATATCCCCATGGATCCACTATAAACAGATACTCTCACACACAGACACAGAGAGAGCTACACCCCCTGATATCCCCATGGATCCACTATAAACAGATACTCACTCACACACAGACACAGAGAGAGCTACACCCCCTGATATCCCCATGGATCCACTATAAACAGATACTCTCACACAGAGACACAGAGAGAGCTACACCCCCTGATATCCCCATGGATCCACTATAAACAGATACTCTCACACACACAGACACAGAGAGAGCTACACCCCCTGATATCCCCATGGATCCACTATAAACAGATACTCTCTCACACAGACACAGAGAGAGCTACACCCCCTGATATCCCCATGGATCCACTATAAACAGATACTCTCACACAGACACAGAGAGAGCTACACCCCCTGATATCCCCATGGATCCACTATAAACAGATACTCTCACACAGACACAGAGAGAGCTACACCCCCTGATATCCCCATGGATCCACTATAAACAGATACTCTCTCACACAGGCACAGAGAGAGCTACACCCCCTGATATCCCCATGGATCCACTATAAACAGATACTCTCTCACACAGGCACAGAGAGAGCTACACCCCCTGATATCCCCATGGATCCACTATAAACAGATACTCTCACACAGACACAGAGAGAGCTACACCCCCTGATATCCCCATGGATCCACTATAAACAGATACTCTCACACACAGAGAGAGCTACACCCCCTGATATCCCCATGGATCCACTATAAACAGATACTCTCTCACACACAGACACAGAGGGAGCTACACCCCCTGATATCCCCATGGATCCACGAGAAACAGATACTCTCTCACACACACAGACACAGAGAGAGCTACACCCCCTGATATCCCCATGGATCCACTATAAACAGATACTCTCACACACACAGACACAGAGAGAGCTACACCCCCTGATATCCCCATGGATCCACTATAAACAGATACTCTCACACAGACACAGAGAGAGCTACACCCCCTGATATCCCCATGGATCCACTATAAACAGATACTCTCACACACAGAGAGAGCTACACCCCCTGATATCCCCATGGATCCACTATAAACAGATACTCTCACACACACAGACACAGAGAGAGCTACACCCCCTGATATCCCATTGGATCCACTATAAACAGATACTCTCTCACACACAGACACAGAGAGAGCTACACCCCCTGATATCCCCATGGATCCACTATAAACAGATACTCTCACACACACAGACACAGAGAGAGCTACACCCCCTGATATCCCCATGGATCCACTATAAACAGATACTCTCACACACACAGACACAGAGAGAGCTACACCCCCTGATATCCCCATGGATCCACTATAAACAGATACTCTCTCTCACAGACACAGAGAGAGCTACACCCCCTGATATCCCCATGGATCCACTATAAACAGATACTCACACAGACACAGAGAGAGCTACACCCCCTGATATCCCCATGGATCCACTATAAACAGATACTCACACACACAGACACAGAGAGAGCTACACCCGCTGATATCCCCATGGATCCACTATAAACAGATACTCTCACACACACAGACACAGAGAGAGCTACACCCCCTGATATCCCCATGGATCCACTATAAACAGATACTCTCACACACAGACACAGAGAGAGCTACACCCCCTGATATCCCCATGGATCCACTGTAAACAGATACTCTCTCACACAGACACAGAGAGAGCTACACCCCCTGATATCCCCATGGATCCACTATAAACAGATACTCTCACACACACAGAGAGAGCTACACCCCCTGATATCCCCATGCATCCACTATAAACAGATACTCTCTCACACAGACACAGAGAGAGCTACACCCCCTGATATCCCCATGGATCCACTATAAACAGATACTCTCTCACACAGACACAGAGAGAGCTACACCCCCTGATATCCCCATGGATCCACTATAAACAGATACTCTCACACACAGACACAGAGAGAGCTACACCCCCTGATATCCCCATGGATCCACTATAAACAGATACTCTCACATAGACACAGACACAGAGAGAGCTACACCCCCTGATATCCCCATGGATCCACTATAAACAGATACTCTCTCACACAGACACAGAGAGAGCTACACCCCCTGATATCCCCATGGATCCACTATAAACAGATACTCTCCCTCACAGACACAGAGAGAGCTACACCCCCTGATATCCCCATGGATCCACTATAGACAGATACTCTCACACACAGACACAGAGAGAGCTACACCCCCTGATATCCCCATGGATCCACTATAAACAGATACCCTCTCACACACAGACACAGAGAGAGCTACACCCCCTGATATCCCCATGGATCCACTATAAACAGATACTCCCTCACACACAGACACAGAGAGAGCTACACCCCCTGATATCCCCATGGATCCACTATAAACAGATACTCTCACACACAGAGAGAGCTACACCCCCTGATATCCCCATGGATCCACAATAAACAGATACTCTCACACACACAGACACAGAGAGAGCTACACCCCCTGATATCCCCATGGACCCACTATAAACAGATACACTCTCACACAGACACAGAGAGAGCTACACCCCCTGATATCCCCATGGATCCACTATAAACAGATACTCTCACACACACAGACACAGAGAGAGCTACACCCCCTGATATCCCCATGCATCCACTATAAACAGATACTCTCTCACACAGACACAGAGAGAGCTACACCCCCTGATATCCCCATGGATCCACTATAAACAGATACTCTCTCACACAGACACAGAGAGAGCTACACCCCCTGATATCCCCATGGATCCACTATAAACAGATACTCTCACACACAGACACAGAGAGAGCTACACCCCCTGATATCCCCATGGATCCACTATAAACAGATACTCTCACATAGACACAGACACAGAGAGAGCTACACCCCCTGATATCCCCATGGATCCACTATAAACAGATACTCTCTCACACAGACACAGAGAGAGCTACACCCCCTGATATCCCCATGGATCCACTATAAACAGATACTCTCTCACACAGACACAGAGAGAGCTACACCCCCTGATATCCCCATGGATCCACTATAAACAGATACTCTCACACACACAGACACAGAGAGAGCTACACCCCCTGATATCCCCATGGATCCACTATAAACAGATACTCTCTCACACAGACACAGAGAGAGCTACACCCCCTGATATCCCCATGGATCCACTATAAACAGATACTCTCTCACACACAGACACAGAGAGAGCTACACCCCCTGATATCCCCATGGATCCACTCTAAACAGATACTCTCTCACACACAGACACAGAGAGAGCTACACCCCCTGATATCCCCATGGATCCACTATAAACAGATACTCTCTCACACAGACACAGAGAGAGCTACACTCCCTGATATCCCCATGGATCCACTATAAACAGATACTCTCACACACAGACACAGAGAGAGCTACACCCCCTGATATCCCCATGGATCCACTATAAACAGATACTCACTCACACACAGACACAGAGAGAGCTACACCCCCTGATATCCCCATGGATCCACTATAAACAGATACTCTCACACAGAGACACAGAGAGAGCTACACCCCCTGATATCCCCATGGATCCACTATAAACAGATACTCTCACACACACAGACACAGAGAGAGCTACACCCCCTGATATCCCCATGGATCCACTATAAACAGATACTCTCTCACACAGACACAGAGAGAGCTACACCCCCTGATATCCCCATGGATCCACTATAAACAGATACTCTCACACAGACACAGAGAGAGCTACACCCCCTGATATCCCCATGGATCCACTATAAACAGATACTCTCACACAGACACAGAGAGAGCTACACCCCCTGATATCCCCATGGATCCACTATAAACAGATACTCTCTCACACAGGCACAGAGAGAGCTACACCCCCTGATATCCCCATGGATCCACTATAAACAGATACTCTCTCACACAGGCACAGAGAGAGCTACACCCCCTGATATCCCCATGGATCCACTATAAACAGATACTCTCTCACACACAGACACAGAGGGAGCTACACCCCCTGATATCCCCATGGATCCACGAGAAACAGATACTCTCTCACACACACAGAGAGAGCTACACCCCCTGATATCCCCATGGATCCACTATAAACAGATACTCTCACACACACAGACACAGAGAGAGCTACACCCCCTGATATCCCCATGGATCCACTATAAACAGATACTCTCACACAGACACAGAGAGAGCTACACCCCCTGATATCCCCATGGATCCACTATAAACAGATACTCTCACACACAGAGAGAGCTACACCCCCTGATATCCCCATGGATCCACTATAAACAGATACTCTCACACACACAGACACAGAGAGAGCTACACCCCCTGATATCCCCATGGATCCACTATAAACAGATACTCTCTCACACACAGACACAGAGAGAGCTACACCCCCTGATATCCCCATGGATCCACTATAAACAGATACTCTCTCACACAGACACAGAGAGAGCTACACCCCCTGATATCCCCATGGATCCACTATAAACAGATACTCTCTCACACAGACACAGAGAGAGCTACACCCCCTGATATCCCCATGGATCCACTATAAACAGATACTCTCTCACACAGACACAGAGAGAGCTACACCCCCTGATATCCCCATGGATCCACTATAAACAGATACTCTCACACACAGACACAGAGAGAGCTACACCCCCTGATATCCCCATGGATCCACTATAAACAGATACTCTCACATAGACACAGACACAGAGAGAGCTACACCCCCTGATATCCCCATGGATCCACTATAAACAGATACTCTCTCACACACAGACACAGAGAGAGCTACACCCCCTGATATCCCCATGGATCCACTATAAACAGATACTCTCTCACACACAGACACAGAGAGAGCTACACCCCCTGATATCCCCATGGATCCACTCTAAACAGATACTCTCTCACACACAGACACAGAGAGAGCTACACCCCCTGATATCCCCATGGATCCACTATAAACAGATACTCTCACACACACAGACACAGAGAGAGCTACACCCCCTGATATCCCCATGGATCCACTATAAACAGATACTCTCTCACACAGACACAGAGAGAGCTACACTCCCTGATATCCCCATGGATCCACTATAAACAGATACTCTCACACACAGACACAGAGAGAGCTACACCCCCTGATATCCCCATGGATCCACTATAAACAGATACTCTCACACAGAGACACAGAGAGAGCTACACCCCCTGATATCCCCATGGATCCACTATAAACAGATACTCTCACACACACAGACACAGAGAGAGCTACACCCCCTGATATCCCCATGGATCCACTATAAACAGATACTCTCTCACACAGACACAGAGAGAGCTACACCCCCTGATATCCCCATGGATCCACTATAAAGAGATACTCTCACACAGACACAGAGAGAGCTACACCCCCTGATATCCCCATGGATCCACTATAAACAGATACTCTCTCACACACAGACACAGAGAGAGCTACACCCCCTGATATCCCCATGGATCCACTATAAACAGATACTCTCTCACACACAGACACAGAGAGAGCTACACCCCCTGATATCCCCATGGATCCACTATAAACAGATACTCTCTCACACACACAGACACAGAGAGAGCTACACCCCCTGATATCCCCATGGATCCACTATAAACAGATACTCTCTCACACAGACACAGAGAGAGCTACACCCCCTGATATCCCCATGGATCCACTATAAACAGATACTCTCTCACACAGACACAGAGAGAGCTACACCCCCTGATATCCCCATGGATCCACTATAAACAGATACTCTCCCTCACAGACACAGAGAGAGCTACACCCCCTGATATCCCCATGGATCCACTATAAACAGATACTCTCCCTCACAGACACAGAGAGAGCTACACCCCCTGATATCCCCATGGATCCACTATAAACAGATACTCTCACAGACACACAGACACAGAGAGAGCTACACCCCCTGATATCCCCATGGATCCACTATAAACAGATACTCTCTCTCTCACAGACACAGAGAGAGCTACACCCCCTGATATCTCCATGGATCCACTATAAACAGATACTCTGTCACACAGACACAGAGAGAGCTACACCCACTGATATCCCCATGGATCCACTATAAACAGATACTCTCTCTCACACACAGACACAGAGGGAGCTACACCCCCTGATATCCCCATGGATCCACTATAAACAGATACTCTCTCACACAGACACAGAGAGAGCTACACCCCCTGATATCCCCATGGATCCACTATAAACAGATACTCTCACACACACAGACACAGAGAGAGCTACACCCCCTGATATCCCCATGGATCCACTATAAACAGATACTCTCTCACACACAGAGAGAGCTACACCCCCTGATATCCCCATGGATCCACTATAAACAGATACTCTCACACACACAGACACAGAGAGAGCTACACCCCCTGATATCCCCATGGATCCACTATAAACAGATACTCACACAGACACAGAGAGAGCTACACCCCCTGATATCCCCATGGATCCACTATAAACAGATACTCACACACACAGACACAGAGAGAGCTACACCCGCTGATATCCCCATGGATCCACTATAAACAGATACTCACACAGACACAGAGAGAGCTACACCCCCTGATATCCCCATGGATCCACTATAAACAGATACTCTCACACACACAGACACAGAGAGAGCTACACCCCCTGATTTCCCCATGGATCCACTATAAACAGATACTCTCTCACACACAGACACAGAGAGAGCTACACCCCCTGATATCCCCATGGATCCACTATAAACAGATACTCTCACACACACAGACACAGAGAGAGCTACACCCCCTGATATCCCCATGGATCCACTATAAACAGATACTCTCACACACACAGACACAGAGAGAGCTACACCCCCTGATATCCCCATGGATCCACTATAAACAGATACTCTCTCTCACAGACACAGAGAGAGCTACACCCCCTGATATCCCCATGGATCCACTATAAACAGATACTCTCACACACAGACACAGAGAGAGCTACACCCCCTGATATCCCCATGGATCCACTATAAACAGATACTCTCACACACACAGACACAGAGAGAGCTACACCCCCTGATATCCCCATGGATCCACTATAAACAGATACTCTCTCACACACAGACACAGAGAGAGCTACACCCCCTGATATCCCCATGGATCCACTATAAACAGATACTCTCACACACACACAGAGAGAGCTACACCCCCTGATATCCCCATGGATCCACTATAAACAGATACTCTCTCACACACAGACACAGAGAGAGCTACACCCCCTGATATCCCCATGGATCCACTATAAACAGATACTCTCACACACACAGACACAGAGAGAGCTACACCCCCTGATATCCCCATGGATCCACTATTAACAGATACTCTCACACACACAGACACAGAGAGAGCTACACCCCCTGATATCCCCATGGATCCACTATAAACAGATACTCTCTCTCACAGACACAGAGAGAGCTACACCCCCTGATATCCCCATGGATCCACTACAAACAGATACTCACACAGACACAGAGAGAGCTACACCCCCTGATATCCCCATGGATCCACTATAAACAGATACTCTCACACACACAGACACAGAGAGAGCTACACCTCCTGATATCCCCATGGATCCACTATAAACAGATACTCTCTCACACAGACACAGAGAGAGCTACACCCCTTGATATCCCCATGGATCCACTATAAACAGATACTCTCACACACACAGACACAGAGAGAGCTACACCCCCTGATATCCCCATGGATCCACTATAAACAGATACTCTCTCTCACAGACACAGAGAGAGCTACACCCCCTGATATCCCCATGGATCCACTATAAACAGATACTCTCTCACACAGACACAGAGAGAGCTACACCCCCTGATATCCCCATGGATCCACTATAAACAGATACTCTCCCTCACAGACACAGAGAGAGCTACACCCCCTGATATCCCCATGGATCCACTATAGACAGATACTCTCACACACAGACACAGAGAGAGCTACACCCCCTGATATCCCCATGGATCCACTATAAACAGATACTCTCACACACACACAGAGAGAGCTACACCCCCTGATATCCCCATGGATCCACTATAAACAGATACTCTCTCACACACAGAGAGAGCTACACCCCCTGATATCCCCATGGATCCACTATAAACAGATACTCTCACACACACAGACACAGAGAGAGCTACACCCCCTGATATCCCCATGGATCCACTATAAACAGATACTCTCTCACACACAGACACAGAGAGAGCTACACCCCCTGATATCCCCATGGATCCACTATAAACAGATACTCTCTCACACAGACACAGAGAGAGCTACACCCCCTGATATCCCCATGGATCCACTATAAACAGATACTCTCACACACACAGACACAGAGAGAGCTACACCCCCTGATATCCCCATGGATCCACTATAAACAGATACTCTCTCTCACACACAGACACAGAGGGAGCTACACCCCCTGATATCCCCATGGATCCACTATAAACAGATACTCTCTCACACAGACACAGAGAGAGCTACACCCCCTGATATCCCCATGGATCCACTATAAACAGATACTCTCACACACACAGACACAGAGAGAGCTACACCCCCTGATATCCCCATGGATCCACTATAAACAGATACTCTCTCACACAGACACAGAGAGAGCTACACCCCCTGATATCCCCATGGATCCACTATAAACAGATACTCTCACACACACACAGAGAGAGCTACACCCCCTGATATCCCCATGGATCCACTATAAACAGATACTCTCACACACACAGACACAGAGAGAGCTACACCCCCTGATATCCCCATGGATCCACTATAAACAGATACTCTCTCTCACAGACACAGAGAGAGCTACACCCCCTGATATCCCCATGGATCCACTATAAACAGATACTCACACACACACAGACACAGAGAGAGCTACACCCCCTGATATCCCCATGGATCCACTATAAACAGATACTCACACACACAGACACAGAGAGAGCTACACCCCCTGATATCCCCATGGATCCACTATAAACAGATACTCACACAGACACAGAGAGAGCTACACCCCCTGATATCCCCATGGATCCACTATAAACAGATACTCTCACACACACAGACACAGAGAGAGCTACACCCCCTGATATCCCCATGGATCCACTATAAACAGATACTCTCTCACACACAGACACAGAGAGAGCTACACCCCCTGATATCCCCATGGATCCACTATAAACAGATACTCTCACACACACACAGAGAGAGCTACACCCCCTGATATCCCCATGGATCGACTATAAACAGATACTCTCTCACACACAGACACAGAGAGAGCTACACCCCCTGATATCCCCATGGATCCACTATAAACAGATACTCTCACACACACAGACACAGAGAGAGCTACACCCCCTGATATCCCCATGGATCCACTATAAACAGATACTCTCACACACACAGACACAGAGAGAGCTACACCCCCTGATATCCCCATGGATCCACTATAAACAGATACTCTCTCACACACAGACACAGAGAGAGCTACACCCCCTGATATCCCCTTGGATCCACTATAAACAGATACTCTCTCACACACAGACACAGAGAGAGCTACACCCCCTGATATCCCCATGGATCCACTATAAACAGATACTCTCACACACAGACACAGAGAGAGCTACACCCCCTGATATCCCCATGGATCCACTGTAAACAGATACTCTCTCACACAAACACAGAGAGAGCTACACCCCCTGATATCCCCATGGATCCACTATAAACAGATACACTCTCACACAGACACAGAGAGAGCTACACCCCCTGATATCCCCATGGATCCACTATAAACAGATACTCTCACACACACAGAGAGAGCTACACCCCCTGATATCCCCATGGATCCACTATAAACAGATACTCTCACACACACAGACACAGAGAGAGCTACACCCCCTGATATCCCCATGGATCCACTATAAACAGATACACTCTCACACAGACACAGAGAGAGCTACACCCCCTGATATCCCCATGGATCCACTATAAACAGATACTCTCACACAGAGACACAGAGAGAGCTACACCCCCTGATATCCCCATGGATCCACTATAAACAGATACTCTCTCACACAGACACAGAGAGAGCTACACCCCCTGATATCCCCATGGATCCACTATAAACAGATACTCTCACACACAGACACAGAGAGAGCTACACCCCCTGATATCCCCATGGATCCACTGTAAACAGATACTCTCTCACACACACACACAGAGAGCTACACCCCCTGATATCCCCATGGATCCACTATAAACAGATACTCTCTCACACAGACACAGAGAGAGCTACACCCCCTGATATCCCCATGGATCCACTATAAACAGATACTCTCACACAGAGACACAGAGAGAGCTACACCCCCTGATATCCCCATGGATCCACTATAAACAGATACTCTCTCACACACAGACACAGAGAGAGCTACACCCCCTGATATCCCCATGGATCCACTATAAACAGATACTCTCACACACACAGACACAGAGAGAGCTACACCCCCTGATATCCCCATGGATCCACTATAAACAGATACTCTCACACAGACACAGAGAGAGCTACACCCCCTGATATCCCCATGGATCCACTATAAACAGATACTCTCACACACACACAGACACAGAGAGAGCTACACCCCCTGATATCCCCATGGATCCACTGTAAACAGATACTCTCACACACAGACACAGAGAGAGAGCTACACTCCCTGATATCCCCATGGATCCACTATAAACAGATACTCTCACACAGACACAGAGAGAGCTACACTCCCTGATATCCCCATGGATCCACTATAAACAGATACTCTCACAGACACAGAGAGAGCTACACCCCCTGATATCCCCATGGATCCACTATAAACAGATACTCTCACACACAGACACAGAGAGAGCTACACCCCCTGATATCCCCATGGATCCACTATAAACAGATACTCCCTCACACACAGACACAGAGAGAGCTACACCCCCTGATATCCCCATGGATCCACTATAAACAGATACTCTCTCACACACACACACAGAGAGAGCTACACCCCCTGATATCGCCATGGATCCACTATAAACAGATACTCTCTCACACACAGACACCCGCTGACACAGTGTAAAACGCGATGATCTATTCCATGTCTCACCTCCCCCTTCACCAAACTCCAGCCCCAGGCTCCGCTGCTGGAGCCCAGGCCCCTCAGCTCCAGTCCCTAGCGACGGCCACTTCCGGCGGCTCTGCGCACGCGCCTCAGCGTCTTTTTTTTCCCCCCGTCCGGCTCGCGGTCAGGGCTCCAGCCTCACGGTTGTCCCACCGTCATGGGGGCGGGGCCACGCCTGGTAGGCGTGGTTAAAGCTGATGGTGGTGGTGAGGCGGGCTCCGAGGATGGAGGGGCGTGGTCAACCGCGCGAGGGCCGCCCCGCCCTTTTGCGGATGGGGCGGGGTCCGTTCGACTTGTCCGTTCGTTTCACAATTGCGGGGCGGGGTTAGTTGCCGTCTCTTTGTTCCCACGGGCTGCCGTCAGTGAGAGGGCGGGGCCTAAAGCGTAGCAAAGTGGTCACAATGGGTGGGCGTGGTCGCCTCTTGGGCCGGCCCCCTGCGGTCGTCCACTATTTTCTGTTTCTGTGGGGTTGTCATCCGGAGTGGGCGTGGTCTCGACTTGGGGGGCGGTGTCACTTTCACCGAGGTAGGCGTGGTCTCCTCTCTCTGATGGGCGGTGTCTCTGAGCCGGGGCTTTGTCAATAAGGCGTCGAGTTTTCTGGGCTAGAGGGCGGAGTCACTCAGGGGGCGTGGTCACGAAGTGTTCGTGGCATCCGTGTCCAGTGGGCGGAGTCTCTGAGGGGGCGTGTTTAATAAGGTTTCGACGTCTCTGCATCCTTCTCTGGATCCAGGGGGCGGAGTCTCTGTGGGGTGTTCGTCACAGAGGGTGGAGTCTCTGAAGAGGACGGGGCTAGTGGGCGGAGCATGTGAGGGGGGCGCGTTCGAGGCTCTTGGGCCAGAAGGCGGAGTGTCTAGGGGGCGTGGTCACCAAGGGCTCGAGGTCGCTGCGGACAGTGGGCGGAGTCTCTGAGTGGGGCGTGGTCACCAAGGGCTCGAGCTCTCTGAGAACTGAGGGCGGTGTCTCTGAGGGGGGCGTGGTCACCAAGGGCTCGAGCTCTCTGAGAACTGAGGGCGGTGTCTCTGAGGGGGGCGTGGTCACCAAGTGCTCGAGGTCGCTGTGGACAGAGGGCGGAGTCTCTGAGTGGGGCGTGGTCACCAAAGGTTTGAGTTGCTGTGGACAGAGGGCGGAGTCTCTGAGTGGGGCGTGGTCACCAAGTGCTCGAAGTCGCTGTGGACAGAGGGCGGAGTCTCTGAGTGGGGCGTGGTCACCAAAGGTTTGAGGTCGCTGTGGACAGAGGGCGGAGTCTCTGAGTGGGGCGTGGTCACCAAGGGCTCGAGATCGCAGTGTACAGAGGGCGAAGTCTCAGGGGGGCGTGGACACCTAGGGCTCGAATCTCTGCGGGCAGAGGGCGGAGTCTCTGAGGGGGGCGTGGTCACCAGGGGCTCGAGGTCGCTGGGGACCGAGGGCGGACT
This sequence comes from Hemiscyllium ocellatum, assembly GCF_020745735.1. Lineage (NCBI taxonomy): Eukaryota > Metazoa > Chordata > Chondrichthyes > Orectolobiformes > Hemiscylliidae > Hemiscyllium > Hemiscyllium ocellatum. Next base: position 126,574 of record NW_026867603.1, read on the forward strand.
CTCTCAGGGGGCGCGGTCACTTAGGGGGCGTTTCCCCTGGGGCCTGAGGGCGGAGTCTCTGAGGGGGGCGTGGTTATCAACGGATGGAGGTCGCTGTGGTCAGAGGGCGGAGTCTCTGAGGGGGGCGTGGTCACCAGGGGCTCGAGGTCGCTGGGGACAGAGGGCGGACTCTCTCAGGGGGCGTGGTCACTTAGGGGGCGTCTTCCCTGGGGCCTGAGGGCGGAGTCTCTGAGGGGGGCGTGGTCACCAGGCGGCGCTGTCACGGAGGCGGAGCCTCTGATGGGGTCACTCTGGGGGGTGGGCAGGCACTTGAAGGGGGTTTCTGTATCCCTGTGGGGGTGGGGGCGTGGGGTCCTGCTGAGGGTCCTGAGGTTGGGGAGGGGGTCAGAATATTGGAAGGGTGAGGCCTGTTCAGCCGTGGGGTCGGGATCAGACCGTGGGGTCAGTTCAGGATCAGGGTGGGGTCAGGGGGCAGGGGTCAAAAGCTACAGCGTTGCGGCCGTGTTAGGAACACAGCATCAGGGATGGCGCAGGGTCACTTTACAGTGTGGGGTCGGTTTGGGGTCAGTGTCCAGGGTGAGGGTCGAGTTAAGATACGGGGTCAGGGTACAGGGGTCTGGGTGCAGGGGTCAAGGGACAGTGTGGAGGTGCTGTTAGGAGGCAGGGTCAGGGAGTGGCTAGGGTGTAGGGTCAGTGTACAGGGTTGGGGCAGTGTTAGGATACAGGGTCAGGGAGGGGTCAAGATACAAGGCAGGAGTGGTGTTAGGATACAGGATCAGGGAGGGGTCAGGGTGCAGGGGTCAAGAAACAAGGCAGGAGTGGTGTTAGGATACAGGATCAGGAAGGGGTCAGGGTGCACGGTCAGTGTACAGTTTGGGGTCAGTTCACGGTCGGGATGAGGGTACAGGGGTCAGGGTACAAGGTCGTGTTAGGATATAGGGTTAGGGAAGGGTCGGGGTGTAGGGTTAATGTTCCAGCGTAGGTTCGGTTCAGGGTCATAGTGGAGTCAGGAATAAGAGGTCAAAAGGCACACTGTTTTGGCCGTGTTAGGATACAGGGTCAGGGATGGCGCAGGGTCACATTGCAGTGGGAGGTTGGTTCAGAGTCAGGGTGGGGTCAGGCTCCAGGATGGGGGCTGTGCTAGGATGCAGGCTGAGGGAGCAGGGTCAGTGTATAGTGTGGGGTCAGTTCAGGGTCAGGGTGGGATCAGGTTATAGGTGTCAGGGTATAGGGTGGGGGCGGTGTTAAGATGCAGGGTCAGGGAAGGGTCAGTGGTCAGCTTTGGGGGAAAAGGGGACAGAGTCAGAGGGGTCTTGGTATAGGGGTCAGATTACAGGGTGGGGTGGTGTTAGGGTTCAAGGTCTGGGTGGGGTCAGGGTATAGGGTCAGAGAACAATGTCATGTAGAGGTCAGGTGACAAGGTCAAGTAGGGGTCAGGGTACAGGGTCAGGCAGAAGTCAGGATACAGGGTCAAGCGGGGGTCAGGGTCAGGCAGGGGCCAGGGTATAGTGTGGAGTGGATTTGGGTACAGGTTCATGGAGGTCTCGGAGCCAGGGTCAGGATGAGGGCAGTTTTAGGGTACAGGGTCAGGGAGGGGCTAGGTTGCAGGGTCATGGAGGGTACAGGGTCAGGAAGGGGCCAGCGTACAGGGTGGGGAGGTTTTGGGTACAGACTCATGGAGGTCTCGGGGATAGGGTCAGGGCAAGGGCAGTGTAGGGTAGAGGGTCAGGGAGGGGCCAGGGTACAGGGTCAGGGCAGGGTCAGTGGAAAGCCTTGGGGGGGGATCAGGGGAGACAGTATTGTTAGAGAGGTCAGATTACAGGGTGGGGCAGTGTTAGGGTTCAAGGTCATGGTGGGGTCAGGGAACAGAGTCAGGTAGAGGTCAGGTGACAAGATCAAGGTGGGGTCAGGGTCAGGCAGAGGTCAGGGTACAGGGTCAAGGAGTGGTCAGGGTACAGGGTCGGGAAGGGGCCATGGTACGGGGTGGAGGTTTTGGGTTCAGGCTCATGGAGGTGCAGGGTCAGGGTGGGGGCAGTGTTCGGGTAAAGGGTCAGGGAGGAGCCAGGGTACAGAGTGGGAGGTTTTGGGTACAGGGTCATGGAGTGGCCAAGGAAAAGGGTCTGGCAGAGGTCAGGGTCAAGGAGGGTTCAGGGTACATGGGTCAGGCAGAGGTCAGGGTCAGGGTGGGGGCAGTGTTAGGGTACGGGTACAGGGTGAGGCAGAGGTCAGGGTCAGGGAGGGGTCAGGGTACAGGGTTAGGGAGGGGCCAGGGTACAGGGTTAGATATAGGGTCAGGGTACAGGCAGTGTTGGGGACAAGTTCAGGGGGCAGGATGAGGGAGGGGTGGTGGTACAGGGTAGGGGTAGGGGTCAGGGATGGGTCACAGCACAGGGTGGGGGCAGTGTTAGAGTACACAATCAGGATCGAGGCAGGGGGTGGGGTCAGGGTACAGGGTTAGGGTGCAGGGTGGAGGGAATTCAGGGTACAGGGTGGAGAGGTCAGGAGATAGGGTCAAGATACATGGTGGGGAAGGGGGTCAGGGTACAGGGTGTGGAGTCAGGAGATAGGCAAGGGGAGCGGTCAGGTTACAGAGGGGGGGAGAATTCAGGGTACAGAGTTGGCGGGAGTCAGCAGACGGGCAGGGGAGGGGTCAGGGTACAGGATGGGGGTGTCATGAGACAGAGGAGGGGTCAATGTAGAGGTTAGGGGAGAGGACAAGTGATGGGGTTGGGTCGGTCAAGAGGCAGGGTCAGGATGCAGGAAGGAGGAGGGCTGCAGGGTGTGGGAGAGTTGAGGGTAGAGGGAGAGAGACAGTTTGGAATATAGAGAGATGGTGGACTTTCCCCCTCTGTTGATCTTTCAATGAATCTGTTTCTTCGACTGCTGACAGTCTGCACGATGACTGCCTAAAGCCATTCAAATCTTCGAAGCTGGGTTGGTGGCGGTAATAGGCAAGAACTTTCGAAAGCTTGTGGGCGGCACGGTGGTTAGCACTGCTGCCTCACAGCGCCAGAGACCCGGGTTCAATTCCCGCCTCAGGCGACTGACTGTGTGGAGTTTGCACGTCCTCCCTCCCGTGTCTGCCTGGGTTTCCTCCGGGTGCTCCGGTTTCCTCCCACAGATGTGCAGGTCGGGTGAATTGGCCGTGGTAAATTGTGTGGACTTGTTGGGCCAAAGGGCCTGTTTCCACACTGTAAGTAATCCAATTCTGACTGGAGAGAGATGTTCGCAGGTAAAGGGACGGCTGGAAAATGGGAAGCCTTCAGAACTGAGATAACGAGAGTCCAGAGAAGTTATATTCCTGTCAGGGTGAAAGGGAAGGCTGGTAGGTGTAGGGAATGCTGGATGACTAAAGAAATTGAGGGGTTGGTTAAGAAAAAGAGGGAAGCATATGTCAGGTATAGACAGGATAGATCGAGTGAATTCTTAAAAGAGTATAAAGGCGGAGTATACTTAAGGCAGAAATCGGGAGGGCAAAATGGGGACATGAGATAGCTTTGGCAAATAGGGGTAAGGTGAATCCAAAGAGTTTTTATAAGAACATTAAGGTCAAAAGGGTAACTAGGGAGAAAATAGGGCCCCTCAAAGACCAGCAAGGCAGCAACAGGAAATGGGGGAAGACGCTAAACGAGTATTTTGCATCAGTGTTTACTGTGGAAAGGGGCATGGAAGATAGTTACAGAGGAGGAAGTGCTTGAAATGCATAAAAGTGGATAAATCCCCAGGACCTGATCAGGTGGACCCGAGACCTCTGTGGGAAGCTAGAGGAAGTGATTGCTGGGCCTCTTGCTGAGATAGGTAAAAACAATGACTGCAGATGCTGGAAACCAGAGTCTAGATTAGGGTGGTGCTGGAAGAGCACAGCAGGTCAGGCAGCATCCGAGGAGCAGTAAAGTTAATGTTTCGGGCAAAAGCCCTTCGTCAGGAATACAGGCAGGCAGACAGCCTGACGGGTGGAGAGATAAGTGAGAGGAGGGTGGGGGTGGGGAGAAAGTAGCATAGAGTACAATAGGTGAGTGGGGGAGGGGATGGAGGTGATAGGTCAGGGAGGAGAGGGTGGAGTGGATAGGTGGGAAAGGAGATCGGCAGGTCGGACAAGTCACGGGGACGGTGCTGAGCTGGAAGTTTGGAACTAGGGTGAGGTGGGGGAAGGGGAAATGAGGAAACTGTTGAAGTCCACATTGATACCCTGGGGTCGAAGTGTTCTGAGGCGGAAGATGAGGCGTTCTTCCTCCAGGCGTCTGGTGGTGAGGGAGTGGCGGTGAAGGAGGCCCAGGACCTCCATGTCCTCAGCAGAGTGGGAGTGGGAGTTGAAATGTTGGGCAGTGTGATTGATTGGTGCGGGTGTCCCGGAGATGTTCCCTAAAGCGCACTGCGATGAGGCGTCCAGTCTCCACAGTGTACAGGAGACCGCATCGGGAGCGACGGATACAATAAGTGATATTGGTGGATGTGCAGGTAAAACTTTGATGGATGTGGAAGGCTCCTTTAGAGCCTTGGATGGAGGTGAGGGAGGAGGTGTGGGCGCAGGTTTTGTATCATCGATAGTCACAGGTGAGGTGCCGGAAGAATGGAGGTTGGTAAACGTGGTGCCACTGTTTAAGAAGGGTGGTAAGGACAAGCCAGGGAACTATAGACCAGTGAGCCTGACCTCGGTGGTGGGCAAGTTGTTGGAGGGAATCCTGAGGGACAGGATGTACATGTATTTGGAAAGGCAAGGACTGATTCGGGATAGTTAGCTTTGTGCTTGGGAAATCATGTCTCACAAACTTGATTGAGTTTTTTGAAGAAGTAACAAAGAGGATTGATGGGGGCAGAGCAGTAGATGTGATCTATATGGACTTCAGTAAGGCATTTGACAAGGTTCTCCATGGGAGACTGGTGAGCAAGGTTAGATCTCATGGAATACCGGGAGAACTAGCCATTTGGATACAGAACTGGCTCAAAGGTAGAAGACAGAGGGTGGTGGTGGGAGGGTTGTTTTTCAGACTGGAGGCCTGTGACCAGTGGAGTGCCACAAGGATCGGTGCTGGGTCCACTACTTTTCATCATTTATATAAATGACTTAGATGTGAACATAGGAGGTACAGTTAGTAAGTTTGCAGATGACACCAAAATTGGAGGTGTAGTGGACAGCGAAGAGGGTTACTTCAAATTACAACAGGATCTGGACCACATGGGCCAATGGGCTGAGAAGTGGCAGATGGAGTTTAATTCAGATAAATGCGAGGTGCTGCATCTTGGGAAAGCAAATCTTAGCAGGACTTATACACTTAATGATAAGATCCTAGGGAGTGTTGCTGAACAAAGAGACCTTGGAGTGCAGTTTCATAGCTCCTTGAAAGTGGAGTCACAGGTAGATAGGATAGTGAAGGAGGCGTTTGGTATGCTTTCCTTTATTGGTCAGAGTATTGGAGTTAGGAGGTCATGTTGCGGCTGTACAGGACATTGGCTAGGCCACTGTTGGAATATTGCGTGCAATTCTGGTCTCCTTCCTATCGGAAAGATGTTGTGAAACTTGAAAGGGTTCAGAAAAGATTTACAAGGATATTGCCAGGGTTGGAGGGTTTGAGCTATAGGGAGAGGCTGAACAGGCTGGGGCTGTTTTCCCTGGAGCGTCGGAGGCTGAGGGGTGACCTTATAGAGGTTTATAAAATCATGAGGGGGGGGGGCTGGATAGGGTAAATAGACAAGGTCTTTTTCCCCTGGGGTGAGGAAGTCCAGAACTAGAGGACATAAGGTTAAGGTGAAGGTGAGTGGGGAAAGATATAAAAGAGAACTAAGTGGCAACGTTTTCCCCCAGAGGGTGGTACGTGTATGGAATGAGCTGCCAGAGGAAGTGGTGGAGGCTGGTACAATTACAACATTTAAGAAGCATCTGGATGTGTATGTGAATAGGAAGGGTTTGGAGGGATATGGGCCGGGTGCTGGCAGGTGGGACCAGAATAGGTTAGGATATCTGCTTGGCATCGGCGATTTGGACCGCAGGGTCTGTTTCCGTCCCATCGCTGAGGAAAATCCCCACTTCTGATCCTGTGTTGGAGGAAGGTCATTGATGAAACAGCTCACTCCTGCGGAGTGATCCTGGAGCTGAGGTAACTCACCTCCAACAACCACAACCATCTCCCTCTCTCCCAGGTGTGACTCCAGCTATTTGTCCACCTGATTTCCACTGAATCCAGTCTGGCAGGACTCAACGCCCCCTTGGGTTGTCACTCCCCTCTGGAGTTCAGCTCTTCTGTCCATGCCTTGAAAGGCTATAATGAGGCCAGGAGCTGAGTGACCCTGGCGGAACCCAAGCTGGGCATCAATGAGCAGGTTATTGCTGAGCATGTGCCTCGGGATAGTGCCTGTTGATGAGACCTTCCATCACTTTACTGATGGTCGCGAGTAGACTCGCGAAGTGGGCACTTGGCCGGGTTGGATTTATCCTTTTTCTTGTGAACAGGGCATACCTGGGCAATCTCCCAAATCCGTGTTGTAGCTTTACTGGAAGAGTTTGGCTAGAACACGTGTGGAAAGTTCTGGAGTTACAAGTCTTCGGTTCCATTGCCGGAATGCTATCGGGGCCCATCAGCACCCCGTCATCCAGTGCCTCCAACCATTTCCTGTGGAGTGAAACAAATTGACTGAAGGTTGCCATCTGTGACGCTGAGAACCACTGAAGGCGGTTGAGATGGAGCATCCACTTGGTACTTTTGGTTGAAGATTGTCCCTAACCTTTGTCCTAAAGCTGTGGGCTCTTCCGCCATTGACGACGGAGATATTTGTGGAGCCTCCTCCTTCAGTTGTCCACCATCGCTGTTCACAGCCGGCCGTGACAGGCCTGAGGAGCTGAGCTCTGATTGGTTGATTGTGGACCACTTGGCTATCCCTTGTTGCTGATGCTGTTTGGCGTGCAGTGCCCTGTTTGGTGGCGTTCCCAGGTTGACATCTCATTTTCAGCTGTTCCTGGCATGCCCTCCTCCACTCTCCATGAATTTACCCTTGCTTGATGGTCATATTTAAGTGAGGGGGTGGGGTATGCCAGGCCATTGGGCTGCAGACTGTGCTGGAGTGCAATTCTGCTGCTGTTCACGGCCCCCGGTGCATCATGGGTCCATTGTTTTGGGTTTCAGATCTGTTCGAAGGCTGTCCCATTTAGCACACAGCATGATGGAGGGTGTTTTCAATATGAAGGCAGTGCTCTGTCTCCACAAGGACTGTGCAGTGGCCACTCTTTCATCACAGACGGACGCATCTGCAGCATTGCTGTGGGTGAGGTCAAGTATATCCTTCCCTCTCTTTGGTTCCCTCGCTCTCTGCCGCAGACCCAGTCTCGTCGCTCTGTCCTTTAAGACCCGAGCACAGAGCCCCTCCGCTGACCTCCAACACTCTCCTCCCACCTCGACTCCTCCCTCTGGCCTTTCACTCGCGCTTGACCTGTTCGTTGAGAACTAGCAACGTGACGTCGGGGTCCTTAATCGCTCTGCCCACCCACCCCTCCCTCATCTATTCCAACCTCGCCTCCCGGGAACTGACTGCACTCCCTGCTCTGAGATCCAGCCCTGACTTTGTAATTGACCCCGCTGACAAGGGTGGCACTGCTGTTGTCTGGCCTGCACGCGCTCGATCTCGGACAGCTCTGTCTCCCCCTGGGCCATGACCCCACTGCGTCCAAAATGTCCGCCACAGTCGCTTCATTCGATCTCCCCGAGCAGAGCCTCCAAGCTGGTAGTCTCTCAGCCCCGCACAGTTCATTTTGTTGTGGAGAAAATGTAGAGGATCACCAGGGGACCTTGGAAAATAAACAGCACGAAAGCATGGGAAGGGTTGAAGCACTGGCAATCTGTGGTGCATGGAAGGCAGGATGGGATAAGAATAGTGGAGTGCTCTGACATCAATGAGCAGAGTAAAGTTAACGCTGAAAGGTCACCATGGCGAGTTGAGACAACCGTTAGTTGAGGGAGTCTCTTATGACAAGATTGGGGCCATAAACATTTGGGACATGACATTAAATATCTAATTAATAGTTAGTAGAGTCAGCTTGAGACAGGAGACTATTGTAATCGATGGAATGGCTAAATATCTATCATGACAGGTTAGTCTGGAATGGAAGAGGTAATAATAAATATCTAATCATGACATGAGGAAAATATTAAGTAGGGTCTGGAATGAAAGACCATTGATGCAATAAATATCTAACTGTGACATTAGAATGACATTAAGTAGAATGTACAACTAAAGAGGTAGTGGGCACAAACATCACTGGTTTGTTGTGTAGCTCGGGTGAGGTACTTTGGTTAATGCAGTTGGACATGCTGATAAGCTCACAGAAACACGATATAAAAAGATATTTCAAAAAGCACAGACCCTGACGTTCGTGGGCCTTTGCGAATCTGCTTTCTCAGCGACACGGCTTTTGGTTTGCAAGTGAAAGGCCTGCTTCTTGAAGAACTCTTTGCGCCTCCTGGCGATTCTCTGCGTTTTCTCCATGACGAGACAAGGAGAGTTATAGTGTCACAGAGAGACATACAGCACGGAAACAGACCCTTCGGTCCAACACGTCCATGCCGACCAAAATATCCCAACCCAATCTCGTCCCACCTGCCAGCACCCGGCTCATATCCCTCCAAACCCTTCCTATTCACATACCCATCCAAATGCCTCTTAAATGTTGTCATTGTACCAGCCTCCACCACTTCCTCTGGCAGTTCGTTCCATATCCTATGTCCTCTAGTTCTGGACTCCCCCACCCCAGGGGGAAAAGACCTTGTCTATTTACCCTATCCATGCCCCCCCTCATGATTTTATAAACCTCTAGTTCTGGACTCCCCCACCCCAGGGGGAAAAGACCTTGTCTATTTACCCTATCCATGTCCCCCCACCTCATGATTTTATAAACCTCTAGTTCTGGACTCCCCCATCCCAGGGGTGAAAAGACCTTGTCTATTTACCCTATCCATGCCCCTCATAATAAGAGTTCTTCAAGAAGTAAGTTTTCCGTGACACACAGAAAGCAAATTCTCCAATGCCCCCAAACCTCAGGGTCCATGGCTCTTTATATCTTTTCGTTATCACATTTTTGTTAGCTTGCCCAACTATGTTCGTCAGAATTGCCTCACTCCAGAGTTAAAATAAACCAACAATGTTATTTCCTACTTCTGCCACTATGGTTTATCCAAAACCGACTTAATATTATTCTAAAGTCACGATTCAATCTTTTGCTCCCACCTCTACCACAACGGTCTCCTGTCCGAGGCTGACTCTGCTCACTGTTAATTAAATGTTAAATGTCATGCCCGAAATATTTATTGTCACGACCTGTCCTGAACTGCCTTGATGATATTTTAGTCGAGTTTTGAGAAGATTTGTAGCTCAGCTTGAGGTTCTGGATGTCGGTTTGCTCGCTGAGCTGGAAGGTCCATTTCCAGACGTTTCGTCACCATACTAGGTAACATCTTCAGTGGGCCTCCGGGCGAAGCACTGTTCATGAGTCCTGCTTTGTATTTTATGTTTACAAATATATATATACATATAAATACAAATATATACATATAAATACATGAACAGATGTTACCTCGTAGGGTGACGAAACGTCTGGAAATGAGCCTTCCAGCTCAGTGAGCAAACCTACATCCATGATGATATTTAGCAGGCAAGGCGGACTTTACTAATTGTTGTTATCTCAGCCCACGTTTCAGCCCAAACCTGACTCTGCTCATTGGTGTACGACCCTCCTTCTACTCTTATCCCACCTTGCCACAGTGACTAGTGTAGCATTCCACAGTGACGCCTTGTAACAGATTCCCAGTGGTCTTCAGGCTTTAACCCTTCCCATGCTTTCATGCTCTTCAGTTCCTACCTGTTTCCTTAAATCCACAAACAGGAATGTTCCCCCCTCCAGGGCAGATCCATTGTTTCTGCGTGCTTCCACTGTACAGAACGCATCCCTTTTCCCATAGAGACATAGAGATGTACAGCACGGAAACAGACCCTTCGGTCCAGCCCGTCCATGCCGACCAGATATCCCAACCCAATCTAGTCCCACCTGCCAGCACCCGGCCCATATCCCTCCACACCCTTCCTATTCATATACCCATCCAAATGCCTCTTAAATGTTGTGATTGTACCAGCCTCCACCACTTCCTCTGGCAGCTCATTCCATATACGTACCACCCTCTGCACGAAAAAGTTGCCCCTTAGCTCTCTTTTATATCTTTCCCCTCTCACCCTAAACCTATGTCCTCTAGTTCTGGACTCCCTCACCCCAGGGGGAAAAGACCTTGTCTATTTACCCTATCCATGTCCCCCCCTCATGATTTTATAAACCTCTAATTCTGGACTCCCCCACCCCAGGGAAAAGACTTTGTCTATTTACCCTATCCATGCCCCCCTCATGATTTTATAAACCTCTATAAGGTCACCCCTCAGCCTCCGATGCTCCAGGGAAAACAGTCCCAGCCTATTCAACCTCTCCCTTTATCTCAAACCCTCCAACCCTGGCAACATCCTTGAAAATCTTTTCTGAACCCTTTCAAGTTTCACAACATCTTTCCGATAGGAAGGAGACCAGAATTGCACGCAATATTCCAAAAATGGCCTAACCAATGTCCTGTACAGCCGCAACATGACCTCCCAACTCCTGTACTCAATACTCTGACCAATAAAGGAAAGCAGACCAAACGCCTCCTTCACTATCCTATCTACCTGCGACTCCACTTTCAAGGAGCTATGAACCTGCACTCCAAGGTCTCTTTGTTAAGCAACACTCCCAGGACCTTACCGTTAAGTGTATAAGTCCTGCTAAGATTTGCTTTCCCAAAATGCAGCCCCTCACATTTATCTGAATTAAACTCCATCTGCCACTTCTCAGCCCATTGGCCCATCTGGTCCAGATCCCATTGTAATCCAAAGTAACCCTCTTCGCTGTCCACTACACCTCCAATTTTGGTGTCATCTGCAAATTTACTAACTGATATCCAAATCATTTATATAAATGATGAAAAGTAGTGGGCCCAGCACCGATCCTTGTGGCACTCCACTGGTCACAGGCCTCCAGTCTGAAAAACAACCCTCCACCACCACCCTCTGTCTTCTACCTTTGAGCCAGTTCTGTATCCAAATGGTTAGTTCTCCCTGTATTCCATGAGATCTAACCTTGCTAATCAGTCTCACATGGGGAACCTTGTCGAACGCCTTACTGAAGTCCATGTGGATCACGTCTACCACTCTGCCCTCATCAATCCTCTTTGTTACTTAGATTAGATTCCCTACAATGTGGGAACAGGCCCTTCAGGCCAACAAGTCCACACCGACCCTCCGAAAAGTAACCCACCCATGCCCATTTCCCTCTGGCGAATTCTCCTAACACTACGGGCAATTTAGCATGGCCAATTTACCCAACCTGCACAATCTGGGAGGAAACCGGAGCACCCGGAGGAAACCCACGCAGACACGAGGAGAACTTGCAAACTCCACACAGTCAGTCGCCTGAGGCGGGAATTGAACCCGGATCTCTGGCGCTGTGAGGCAGCAGTGCTAACCACTGTGCCACCGTGCCCGCCCACTCTTTACAAAATCTGCATCGGTTTTGTGAGACACGACGGATTGGCCGTGCTAAATCTCCTGCAGGGATGTGCAGGCCGGGGTGATTTGCCACAGGCAATGCAGGGTTAGGAGAAAGAGGAGGGTCTGGGGTGTGGACTCGATGGGCTGAATGGCCAGCCTCCTCACCGTCGGGATTCTGTGAAATCGGAATCCGGGATTGGCAGGAAATCTCTAACGGCCTTGAAAGAACGCTTCGTTCAGGCGCAGTCAGGAATGTCCCCGTTAAGGGATTCCTGAGTAACAAAATAGAAATGAAGAGAAAGGGGGGGGCAATTCTTTCTTGTCATGATTGTGAGCTGGTTAATCAATCACGAATCAGGCCGGGGAATGACCAAGTAAGTGAGACAAGCTGAGAGGAAGTATGGAAAGAGACTGGTCCGAAAACGAAGGCGTCGAGGTGACCTGGGAACTTCAAGCCAATCGGTTTGCCTTGGTGAAGGGGATTCTGGGAACAATAACTTGGGCGAAATGTTCTGACCTGAGGTAATTATTAAGAAAAGGATGGGTTAAGGACAAAATATGTTGAACGTACTCGCTTTTTTTGACACGGTCACAGAGAAGCTTATGAAGTTTCATCTGGTGCACACGGTGTTCCAGACGCCATTGGATGCAGAATTGTAAAGCTAAAGCCGTGTGGGTAAGAAAGGCAGGCGTGACATGGTCACAAAATTGACAGCAATTAACGGAAGTGCCCTGGAACCTGGTTGCTTCACAGCCTTGGAAGATTGTTGGTCACGGAGTTGACGAGGGATTGGTACAGGCCTCGTTACGTTTCCATCTCAACGTGAATGACCCGAACACCAGTGAACTGAGTCCAGTTTCGAAACGAAAATGGAGCCTGCAATGTGGCGAGCAGGATAATGTAAAATCTCCAAAAGAAAATGCCCAGGAGAGAGATTCATGAGGACAGTTCCAGAGATGAGCGACTGAACTGGACTGAAGAGATTGGGAGATAAACTGAAAATAGACGGGTCAGAGCCAGTCAAAGTCGTGAAGGGAGCTGAAAATGGGTTGCTGGAAAAGCGCAGCAGGTCAGGCAGCATCCAAAGAGCAGGAGAGTCGACGTTTCGGCCCTTTGTGGTGAAGGCCTGGATAGGCCGAAGCTTGACACAATATCGGGATCAAGAAAAGTAGGGCACACGTTTAAGCTCATTTGCAAACGGAGAAATTGAAAGGAGCTTGTTGTTAAGAATTGGGAAAGGTCTGGTTGGGAGAGTGGGCTGGAGGCGTATTTAATGATGGTGTGAAAGAGAGCTGGGTTATTTGAAAAGAACGTGCAGAATTTCACGCAACAGGCTGACGAATGAGAGTCCGTGAATTGCTCATTTGAAGAGCCGTCAATCAGATTTACACCCACCAGACCTTGATCCCTCAGAATTGTCACTCTCAGGTCTGCGGGCTTTCGGATTTATGTTCTCCCTTTACACATTAAACTCAATTAGTGATCAGATCATCGTGATCAATGGCCAAGAGTTTTATGACTGAAATGTTTGCTGACTCCTTGAATGCAACTTTGTTGATGAACCTGATATTTCTGGCTCTTTTCATTCCCTCCACACCACATCGTCCAATAATTTCACAGTTCTAAATTGACCACAGGCAAAGTGACTTAAAATAAGTTTATTCTCTTCAATAAAATCTATAATATCAAAATTAAATAAAGATAAAATGTCTTCAACCATCTGAATTAATAAATACTACTCTTCCTCCTCGGCCTTCCTGTCCAGCGAGGAAGAGTCGACTCCCACCTCTTCGTAATCCTTCTCGAGGGAGGCCATGTCCTCCCGGGCGTCCTGGAACTCCCCTTCCTCCAGGCCCTCCCCCACGTACCAGTGCAC